>NC_028359.1:10581109-10605704 GCF_000741045.1 Vigna radiata var. radiata | reverse complement strand
TATATATATATATATATATATATATATATATATATAACTTAAAAATATAAAAATATAAATTATATTTTTTATTTTTATTGATAAAAAATATAAATTTTGTGATAAAAAAATTGTCTTAAAAAATTAATTATTTTTTTTATGTGAACAATTTTTTTATTAATATTTTATTATTAAATAAAGTTTTCTTGACAAGATGAAACAATTGAACTGAAACTAGAAAAGATATAATAAGGGTAGATACAGTTCTTACAGTTAACTGAATTGTAACTGTTATAAGTTCAGTTTTTAAAAACTGAACCATGAAATAGTATACTGAACTGTTAGTAAAAGTGGTTCAATTATTTTTAGTATAATATAGTACAGTTAACTGCAGTACAGTACAGATCAGTTATATTTGCCCAGCCCTACCTGGGGGTACGTGCTTGTGGTAGCCCTCCACATCAAATTCTTCAATATTTGACCAGTAAACCGCTTCCTGAAGTTAGCATAAAGGTACCTGATGCAGAATCTTTGTTTTGCCTTAGGCAAAAGCTCTTCAATAGCTTGTACCAACCCCTAACAACATCAATATTTTAATCAAACATACATAAAGCATAAAGTAAAAAGAATAAAATAATGTAAGTAGTGCATGTACCTTTTGTTGGTCAGACATTCACGTGCACGCTCCACATATTTCATTACCCCCAAGGTCTTCAACCAATAATTGCAAAAACCAACTCCAACTATCTTTATTTTCAACTTCAACTATTGCATATGCAAGGGGTAGCATTTGGTCATTAGGGTCCCTACCAACAGCGGTAAGTAGCTATCCCTTATATAGACCTTTCAAAAAACAACCATCTAAACAGATGATGGGCCTACAACTCATAAAATTGTCCTTACATGCTTTGAGACAAACATAAATTCTTTCAAAGATGGCCTCACATTATCACTGTTCACTTTAATCTTTACCGTTGACCGTGGGTTACTTCTCAAGACCTCATGTCCGTAGTCAAGAATCCTTCTAAATTACTCTTCAAAATCGCCTTCACGTTCATTTGTTGCCATTAACTTGGTCCTTCTTGCTTTGGAAATTGATACCTTGGTGTTCCATTTCCTTAGTGCTTTATTACGTATATCTTGTACCTTTATACTTGGATTATCATGCAATGACTTATCTATTTCATGACTCAACCACTTACTATTCATCATTTTAATGTTCAGTTGCCTGCTGCAAGCATGAGTATCAACAATCTTCCTTAACTGCCAAATCTTTCTTGTTGGCAAATATCCACAATACCCATGGGCACTTTTTTTGCCCACCCATGCATCTCACCCGAACCCTACGCTTATCATTCTTTACAAACTTAAGATCCCTCCCAGTATGAATAGCATAGCTTCTAATAGCTTCCTTAAAATCCACCTTATCATTAAATATAGTACCAACTTCCCATTTATAATCTGCCATGGACTTTTTCTTTCTAAATGTAGGAAAGGGACATCGACTTGGTTTGTTCGCATTGTCATCCTCCTCACTACCACTACCTTCTGGAGTTAACAGCTTTTCAGACTTCGAATCATCATCAGACAACCCCCTACCACTGTCTTCCACCTTGTAATCTTCATCACTATCCTCCAAAGAATCCACTTGCACTTCTTCCTCACTGATTTGTACTTCCTCCAAAGGATCCACTTCAACTTCTTCCTCACTGTTTTCTACTTCCTCCAAAGGATCCACTTGAACTTTTTGCTCAACGTCCACTGCATTCACTTCCTCCACATCCACTGGACCCATTTCCTCAACCTCAACTGCACCAACTTCCTCCACCTCCACTGCACCCACATCCTCAACCTCAATTGCACCAACTTCCTCCACCTCAACTGCACCAACTTCCTCCACCTCCAGGACACCCTTTTCGTTAACCTCCACCACACGTGTGTCTCAACCTCCACTTCATCATGTGTCTCCAACTTATCACCACAGTCAATAGGACGTTCCACAACATCCTTTTCCATCTGAACTTCTTCCTCCCCACTACCCTCACCACTCTATGCAGGCCTTGGCAAAGGTAAAGAATTTCATTCTCATTCTCAATTTCTACAACCTCTCCTTCGCTAACTTTATGCACAACATATAAGTCCATTTTTCCCAAACATTTAGCCACTTTCATCATATTCATAGCTCCTATGTCGTCATATAGGCCATGTAAAATATGCTCAATAGTGTAAACTAACTCTTCTACTTCCATGTAACCCATTTCTTTAATTGAAGCAACTACTCCAAAACTCCATGTGTCAGGGTTAATGTCCCAAGAAGATATCTCCCCACCTATATACTTAAAGGGAACCACGTCTTTTATCAAGGTCCCACCGTGGTGGACCACCACCTTAAACCTATCGTCACACATCCCAAACCCTATCCTACAAATGGAAAGGGAGAGCACTTTCATAAATTAACACCAATGGGACCAATTTCAACACCCAACATGACTACTTTTACAATAAGCACCCAATTTGCGACAAATAAAATCATATTTTAAGTAATTCGACCCATTAAAAAACAAACACACAATCCACTTATTAAACACGACAAACATCATAAATCAATGACAAACATTTAATAATGCGATCAGTAACTAAGAACACTAACCTCGCGAAACAAGGTTGTGGACGAACCACAAAGCTGGATTGTTGAAGCTGGTTGTTGAACCCTAAATCTCTAGATTGTTGAAGGTGCTTGATGAACCCTAAATCGCCCAAAAAATCCCAATCGCAAATTTTACCCAAATTTGCTTCTGACCAAAATTACTTTACTTAATTACCCTAAATTCAATTTTTATTTTAACCCTAACTTTACTAAATTCCACGTCAGAATTAATTATTTTTTTTTAACACATAACAGTGCTAGCACAACGAAAACATTACAACTCATCAAATATTTGCCAGCTGGACAGCTCTGCCGTTAGTAAAATTAACGTCGTAAGCAAAAAGGATTAACTTTCAAAGTTTTTGCAAAAAAATAAGACTTTAATGAAATTTTTTAAAAAAAAAAAAGAGGACGACTTTGAACAAATCTCACGAAAAGAGGGATCAGAATAGGTATGAAACGAATGTTAATATGTAATTATTTTTAAACATTTATAAAAATCACGTATATTGGTCATCTTTTTCAAATTTTATCCCATTACGATAGAAAAGAATAACTCTCGATAAGAAAATTCTTTTCTAGTGACGAATATTCTTTTTCCGTGTTCTTGAGGTGTATTGGATTTGAATTTTAAAATACTCTTTTGCATGTCGAGATACTATTAAATTTAACTAAGACTTTTGAATTATATGAACAAGTTTCGAGCTATTCAAATAGTTTAATTATAAAACTTTAAGGAGAAAAAAAAATTCCATCATGCGATAAGTTATTTTTAAAACTAATAAGAAATATATCCCTGGTCAAAATATAGAAATTTTGATTAGTTAATTTTTTTTTTTACAAAATTCCATAGTTCCCTTGTATTCTTTCGCTTCATAATAAATAAATAGTTAGAGAAAAGTAAAGATGGAAGAGAATACGAAAAAGTTATAAAAGGCATAAAATGAAAAGGAAGTAGAAAATGATAGAATCGAAATTCGAAAGGAAAGGAGAAAGGGAGAATATAAAATAAGAAAACGATGGAAAAAAGGAATCAATTAAAAACTAAAAATAACAAACAAGGGTGTACAATAAAGAGGATTAATTAAAGTAAAAAGGATAAAATAAAGTCAGAACAAAATGGGAAAACTGAAAGACAAACAAACAAAATAAATCGAGATGGAAAAGAGAATAAAATAAATAAATAAAAATAAGAAAAACATAAAGAAAGAGAATAAAATAGCCTTAGTTGATCCCTAACAAATTTAATTATTTAGAACTTCAAACAACAAAAAATTTGATACCTGAAAAGGCACTTACGGACAAGGGTGTTTGATCCTTAGACCTCCAACTTTTTCAAAAAATCGGACCTTAGTAAATATTTTTTAACTTTTCTCTTTCTTATTAGGGTAACTCTACACTTTTTTAATAAAAAAAAAATTTAAACCTTATTTCTTATTTATAATTTAATAAATATGTAATTTAATTTAAAAATCTAATATTAATTAATATATTTTCATATTTTAATAATTATTAAAATATAATTTGTACTATTATAATAATTATATTAAAATAGTTAAAATTAAAATAATTAAAATAAAAGTAAAAATATAAAATCTGATTTAATATATATAAATATATTAAATTATATTAAAATATTAAATTAATGAAATAAGATTTCTAAATTTTTAGATTTCTTAATTACTATTACTTTAATTTTAATTTTTTAATATTATGATTGTACTAAATAAATTATATTTTAATAATTATTTAAATATAAAATATATTAAATAATATTAGAATTTTAAATTAAATTAAATGGTTAATAAATTATAAATAAAAAATAAATTTTTAAAAACTTTTTTATCGTAATTGGAAATTCGATAACTATGGTATCGAATACCAATATCGATGATTATTCTTTTCTTTAATTTTATTTTCTATTTAAATTTTAATAATAATTTAATTTAATTTAATATTTTAATATAATTTAATATTTTTATATATATCAAATCAGATTTTATATTATTATTTTTGCTTTTTCTTATTTGTATTACTTTTATTTTAATTATTTTAGTTTTAACTTTTTTAATATAATTATTATAATAATATAAATTATATTTTAATAATTATTAAAATATAAAAAAATACTAAATTATATTAGATTTTTAAATTAAATTAAATAGTTATTAAATTATAAATAAAAAACAAAGTTTTAAAAATTTGTTAGGAGGATGCAGTGTTAAAGAGGTATATGGTTACTCTAATAAAAAAGAGAAAAAAGTTAAAAAAAATATTTATTAAGATTAAGAAAGAAATTTTCTAAAAAAATAAAAAATGTAAGAAGGATGAAGTATTGGAGATGTAGGATAAAACATATAAAGTGAAATTTTTGAAAAAGTTAAAGGTATCAATATCAGAATGTTAAAATTGTAATTTTTGAAAGTGTTGAATGAGATATTTGAGATGTAGATGAAACTCCATACGGACAAACATAACTGGTGCTAAGGGTTTCAAAACTCAAAACTCAAAATTTTACTTTGGGGTATCAAATAGAAAATTGGGTGACAAAATAATTTTTGTCATCAATTATTTAAGCTCGTGCAAATAATAAATGCAAACAAAAAATGTGTAGCCCAATTAACCTTATGTGGGCTGAAAAGCTATGAAATTAGGCTTTTACTTCATGCACCTCATAAATTCTTTCTTTCTTTCTGAATCCCTACAAATTTTTAAAATAACCATTTTATCCTCTGGAAAATGACTTCCAAATTATATGTTTCAAAAGTTTTCCGGAATAAAGATTTTGCAATTTTTGAAATAATATATCTGAAATAAAAATTTTCTGAACAGAATTTTTGGAATGAATTTTTTTAAATGTGATTTTGCAAACAGAATTTTCAGAATGTGTTTTGAAATAAATATTTCAGAATGAGATGTTTGGAAAAGATTTTCCAAAACTCATAATATCTTCCGGAACACATGAAATTATTCTGAAAAGATTTTTTCGAAAAAAGTGAAATACATTCTAGAAAAATATTTTCAAAATGATTTTTTTTCTGCATTTTTTCTCTCTCTCTTTTTTTTTTTTTTTCTTTTGTAGTGTTTTCTTCCTTCTTCTTCCTCTGCAGCATTAGCATTGTGACTGTAACAATGACTATAATGTAGGGCATTAATAGAAGATGGTTAAGTCTTTTCCTATTGTTATGAGGGTGCAGTTAATAATTCTGGGAGTGTGGGAAAGAATAGTCATGGAATTATCATATGCTTTGTTCCGTATATTACTGTCTGACCACTTTTCATAGCTCTACATAATACAGAATGATCAATCTTTGCCCATCATTTGATGGGAGCCAATTTTGAGAAAGAAAAGAAAAGATAAGAAAAGGAAAATCATTGATGATTATTGAAATGATGTGAAGTGACTTTAATCAGTTTTTTTTTTATGCTATCATTTTATTGGATTTTCAAAATCTTTTGATTTTAATATTTTAAAATATATCAATAATTTTTTAATATATTAAAATTTAATTATTTTAAAAGCACACTAAAGAAACAATACCACAAGTTTAAGAGAATTTTAGTTTATAAAACAAAATATTTCATTTTTTTTTCTAGTTTTATCTTGTAAGAAATATTGAGGAAGAAAATCACCTCAATATCATAAACTAAAGTTAATCTTGTTTTTCTTTCTCAGAAGTTTTGTAGAGAAATGAAATTTTCTCCAAACATTCTCTTGGTCAATAAAGAACACATTTTTTCATTATAATATTGTGATATGAACACTATTGTTTTTATGGGCATATCTTATAAATTACAGGCTGCTGCATTCTATGTTGGTTGAACCATGAATTTGCTATGCAATTTTTTTTTTCAGATTAGTTAATCTAATCTAATATTTTTTTAAAGAGAATAAATTTCAGTTTTAAAAATTATGAAAAAAATTGATAAGAAAGTCTATAAGAAAGAGGTTATGTTATGTCCTATATTAAATTATTGCTTCACTCCGTTTATACCTATTTCTTTTTTCATTGGTTAATCATTATAACATAAACTTTGACTTTAAAATAGGATCTGGAGGCTTATTTATTTTTATTTTTTTACAAACTTGGTTCTTTGGATTGACTATCGGAATGCTCATAGAAAATTTTGAGAATACCTTTATATTTTATCAAAATTAAAACGATTTGATATATAATTAAAAAATTAAATATTAAAACTAAAATAATTGATTAGATTATTGTCTAGATACATTAATCAGTTAGATCTATTAATTAGGTTTTCCTCCTTTTTCCCAAGGAACCCTATGTATAGGGTTCTTCCTTTTCTCTTATCAGTTGTAACAAAACATGAGTTTTATATTCAGACATTACAAAGTCTAAGGTTGAGTTTTCTTACCAGTTACTTCTAGCTTTCTTCATGTTTTGGGTTTTCGTTTTTCGTTTCTCCATGGCCACTTCTCTCTTTAACGAGACTGGGAGCTTCTCGAGAGTTCTCTTTAGCACCGTTTTTAAAATGGTATCAGAGCAGGTTTAATACCTGCTCTGTTTTCGTTGTGCTTGTATCATTTCCGTTTGTTTTCTTTGTGCAATCTTGTTGCTTTCTTGGCCACATCTTGCTATGATGGACCACATAGATCAATCCAACAATCCTACCAATCCTTTCTATTTACATCCTGGAATCTTGGACTTACTCTCATCTCTCAAGTCCTAAATGAAATTAATTACTCTTCTTGGAGCAGAAGCATGAGAAGAGCTCTTCTTTTTAAAAATAAGATCAAGTTCATTGATGGATCGATCAAGAAACCTCAATGAAGTGATACTTTATTTGATGCATGGGAAAGATGCAACATGATGGTTCTTTCTTGGATTATAAAGACACTTTCTTCACAGATTGCACAAAGTGTAGTGTATGTTGAAGATGCCAAAGAGTTACGGGATGCATTGAAGGAAAGATTCTCTAAAGGTGACTATTTCAAAAATTCTGATATACTCCAAGACTTTCGTTCTATCAAACAAGGAGAAAGAAATGTCAGTCAATTTTTCACAGTTTTAAAGATCCTTTGGGGAGAGTCAGAATCCCTTAGACCCATACCTACTTGTACGCGTGATATCCCTTGTAATTGTGAGCTCTCAGAGATTTCTCTTAAGTACAGAGAAATAAAGCGTGTTATATGTTTCTTAAAGGGGCTGAATGATACCTATAATATTGTGAGAACCCAAATCCTCTTAATGGATCCTCTCCCCAACATCAATAATGTATTCTCTCTTGTCATGCAACAAGAAAGATAAGAAAAACAAGACATTAGGACTGCCAACGAAAATTTTGATACCAGAATTCTAGCCAATACTATTGACAGAAACAACAATTAGAAACCAGACCAAATTGGAAGAACTAGGGACGTGGTGCTGGGTCATGTGGCCAAGGAAGAGGAAGAGGGAGAAATCCCAACCATGGAAAACAATGCTCCTACTACCACAAAATGAATCATACTGTGAATGAATGTTATTCCAAGCATGGCTATCCACCTTGGTACAAAAGAACTGACAATAATCAAGACAGAAAGAACCAGAATGACTAGAATTCTACCAACATCTGCCAAAGCAACTCTGGCCCAAAGGATGTTCAACCCATTAACTAAGTTAGCACCAATGTTGCCTTCAATTCTTTTACCCAAGAGCAGATGCAAAAACTTCTCAGAATGATAGAAAAGGTTGATGATTCTGCTCATAAGGTAAACCAAATGCAGAAAAATAACACAGAAGAGAAACAAGGTACCCTTTCTTGGATCATTGGCATTGGGGCCACTAATAATGTGACCCACGAGAAAAGGAATTTTGTAACCTTTTATAAAATCAAACCCATTTCTGTCAAACTCCCAAATAACTCTATTATCACTACTGAACATGCAGGAACTATTCAATTCTCTAAAGATTTTATTATCTTTAATGTTTTGTATATTCCTGATTTTTCCTTTAATCTAATTTATGTTCAAAGTCTTATCAAAGACTTAAACTACAGTCCAACTTTTTCCTCCGAGGTGTGTCAGATAAGGGAGAACTCTACATTGAAGATGATTGGGTGTGCTAGTGCTTACAAGGGTCTCTACTACTTACAAGCTTTTCCTAACTCTAACAGTGATTTCATTTCCAAATCTGTTTTCTCTTATGAACATGTAAAAATAAGTTTGTGGCACTATAGGTTAGGCCATCTAGAACACAGAACTGTAAAACAAATATGTGAAAGTTTTCCTTATGTGCAAATGACTCCTAATATTGTTTGTGATACTTGTCGCTATGCTAAACAACATAAATTGCCTTTTTCTAGAAGTTCTTCTTTGTCCACTGAATGTTTTGAAATGATTCACTATGATATACGGGGTCCTATTTCCATTCCTTCTATTTACAGTCCCTCTATTCATGGTCATAAGTATTTTCTTACTATAGTTGATGACTATAGCAGACATACTTGAGCCTTTTTAATGCACAATAAAGGCCAAACTAGAGATCTGTTACATAACTTTATTATCAAGATTAAAAATCAGTTTAATAAAGTTGTTAAAACTATTAGATCAAATAATGGACCCGAATTTAATTGTGTTAACTTGTATGATTTGCATGACATCAATCATCAAAGGAGCTGTGTTGAAACTCCTGAACATAATTTTGTTATGGAGCGCAAACATCAACACATACTCAATGTGACTCGTAGCCTTCTTTTTTCAATCTAATGTGCCTAATGCTTATTGGTCCTATGCTGTCAGTCGCGCTATTTACCTAATAAATACATTGCCTTCCCTTGTTCTTACTAATAAAACACCCGATGACCTTATGTATGATGCCCCCCTACTTATTTGAATTTAAAAACTTTTGGTTGCCTATGCTTTGCTTCCACTCTTGAAAACAACAGAGGTAAACTTTATCCAAGAGCTAGGAAGGAAATCTTCCTTGGTTACAAGAATGGTGTCAAAGGAATCATTATCCTTGACATCAACACTAGAGAACTTTTCATAAGTAGAAATGTTATCTTTTATGAAGATATTTTTCCCTACAAAGACCAGTAAAACAACAGAGAAGCTAACAATGAAAAGGCATATAAGACTACTTTTCTTAATGATCTTCTAGGTAGCTACAATCCTATTGATGATCAAAGACAAACACAACAGATTGCCACTGACAAGAACAACGATAACAACACCACTGAAAGTGAAGAAAATCATAGTTGCAGAAGATCTAACCAAATTAGAAGGGCTCACGGGTACCTAAATGACTATGTGCATCAGGTTAATCAATCCTTATCTATAAAGAACAATTTTAAAACCCCTTATCCAATTTCTTATATGTTATCTTGTGATTCTTTCTTAGAAAAACTCTTGAGGTATACTCTGGCCATCACTGCAAATAATGAGCCGCACTCCTATAATGAGGTTGAAAACACGTGTGAATGGGCAGAAGTTATGCAGAGAGAAATCAAGGCCTTGTAGGATAATAACACTTGGTATTTGACACAACTACCTCTAGGAAAAACCCTCATTGGGTGTAAGTGGGTATACAAGACTAAATACAAGGCTGATGGCACCATAGAAAGATATAATGCTCGCCTAGTAGCTAAAGGTTATACCCAACAAGAAGGGATAGACTATTTGGACACCTTTTCCCCATTTGCCAAGCTCACTATTGTTAGATTACTCATTTCTCTTGCAACTTCCAATAACTGGTTTCTACACCAGCTTGATGTTGACAATGTTTTCCTACATGGGGACCTAAATGAAGAAGTTTACATGGAGCCACCACCTAGTCTTAATGTCCATGAAAAGGGTCAGGTTTGCAGACATACTAAGTCTTTATATGGACTAAAACAAGCTAGTAGGCTGTGGTTTGAAAATTTGTCCTCTTTTCTTGTTTTTGTCAATTATATTCAATCTAAATTTGACCACTCACATTTTATCAAAAGGACACCTAAAAATTTCATAGCCTTACTTGTCTATGTAGATGACATCATATTGGCAGGGAATTCCATGACAGAGATCAATCACATAAAGGTTCTTTTGCATAACAGATTCCAAATAAAAAATTTGGGAGAACATAAATAATTCCTAGGCTTTGAAGTGGCCAGATCTAAGAAAGGAATTCATCTATGTCAAAGGAAATATGCTTTAGACATCCTTGAAGAAACGAGAATGCTAGGATGCAAACCATGTTCTACCCCCTTTCTAAGTGATACGAGTTCATTGTATAAAACGAAGAGTTACTTGGGGTTTTTGCGTTTTCCTTCGCTCATCTCTCATCTCATGGAAATCCAAGAAGCAGAGCATTGTTTCCAGATCTTCTACCGAAGCAAAGTATCGTGCTCCAGCAGCCACTGTATGTGAGATACAGTGGATTGAATATCTTCTTCAAGATCTTCAAGTTTAAGTTATTAGCACTCTTGCGCTCTACCTTGACAACAAGTCTGCAAGGCATATAGCTCATAACCAGAGCTTTCACGAGAGGACGAACCACAAAAAGCTAGATTGCCATGTTGTTTGTGAGAAGATCTAGGCTAATCTCTTACATCTGCTTCCAGTTCATTCAGATGAACAGTTAGCTTACCTCTTTACCAAGTTTCCCTATCGTGTGCGGTTATGATCCATCGTTCCCAAACTTGGATTAGTGAGTACACACCATCGATAATGCTAATTCTTACCATTATCTAAGCATCAGTTTAGTAGCAAAATCAACTCCTTCATAGCTTTTACCTTGTTTTATCCTCACATTTAGTGTGTTTTCTAGTTTTCTTGTGTTTTATTTAGTATATGCTTGTTTTTTACCTCTAATCTCTATGTTTGAGTGTGTGAAATAAATGCATAGGAAGCAATTCTAGTGGAGGAAAACAAGCAAGAACTCAAGGGAACATGTTTTGAGACCATAAAAGATCAATTTGAAGCAAATACCTATGTTGGACGCCTTCGGAATCGCGCAAGAGCCTTAATTTTAGAATGCTGTCAAAGCTGTCGCGCCCGGGTGCCCCTAGGAGGGCGTTGAGCGCCCCTTTTTTTGGAGATTTCACGCCCGGGCGCCCCTAGGAGGCGCTGAGCGCCCTTTGATTCGCTGTTTTGTGTTTTTATGGTGCCCGGGCGCCCCAGAAGGGGGCGCTGGGCACGACTTTCCGCTGATGTGTCAAAAATGGGTTATTTAAACATGGGTCTCACGATTTTTGGGGATTCTTCTCCTCCTACACTTCATTCTGAGCGCCCCTTTTTTTGGAGATTTCACGCTCGGGCGCCCTTGGAAGGCGCTGGGCGCCCTTTGATTCGCTGTTTTGTGTTTTTATGGTGCTCGGGCGCCCTAGAAGGGGGCGCTGGGCACGACTTTCCGCTGATGTGTCAAAAATGGGTTATTTAAACATGGGTCTCGCGATTTTTGGGGATTCTTCTCCTCCTACACTTCATTCTTCACCTAGAAAGATTGGGAGAGGCCCTTAGAGGCTATTTGGGGTGTTGGGAAGCTTTCCCACTCCTCCTTGGGTCTTCAAGCTTCATCAATGGTTATTTTGCCCCTTTTGGATTGAGGAAGAAGATGAGTCACAAATTGAAGATGGAGATGCGAAGGGGAGGCGCAAATGGAGCATGGAGCAGCTGCCAAGAACCTTGGGAAAGGCGTTGCATCTTCTCTTTGGTTTCAATTTCTTCCTTATCTCTTCAATTTTGTGAACCCTAAGTTCTCCACCATAGAGGATTTTTCCTATTTGTTGAGATTAGTTGTAAAACATGGAATTCTTATGTATTTTGTGATGTTAATGATATATGCTTTTCCATTTCAATGTTAGTATTTGATTTCTATGCTTAATGCTTGTTGTGGCTTGATCACCCATGGCTTGAATTCTAGTTCTTGATGTATTGGAAAATATGACTTGAACTTAGAACTGAAATTGAACACCAAATGATGGAATTGAGTTGTTTGTAAATGCATGAGAATGAAATGGATGAACTCTAGTCTTGACAAATTGTAAATACACTATGTTAAATTCCTTGTACACCAACTGTTTGATAAAATACCAAAAAGAGTTTCTTGTGTTGTTTTTGTGCACTTTGATGTCTAATTGAGTTATAAAAGGAAGAATTATCATGTGTTGCACAAGTCCCTTGGGAGAGAACGATATTTATCACTTGCTACGCTACGACCGGTGCACTTGCGATTGGTTTTGCAGTCTTAACAACCATCCAACTTGAGGGAAAACTATTAGAACTAAATTAATCAGTTAGATTACTCTTTAGGTAAAATTAGGTCTATTAATTAGGATTCCCATTTTTTCAGTTTTCCCCCTTTTTCCCAAGGAACCCTATATATAGGGTTCTTCCTTTTCTCTTACCATTTGTAACGAAACAAAGTTTTATATTTGGATATTACAAAGTCTAAGATTGAGTTTTCCTACCTGTTGCTTCCAGCTTTCTCCATGTTCTGGGTCTTAGTTTTTCGCTTCTCCATGGTCGCTTATCTCTTTTGCGAGACTAGAAGCTTCTCGAGAATTCTCTTTTGGAAGAGCACTTATTTTTATAAATTACAAGCATGGTCTTTAAGAAACTAAACAATTTGGATATTTATTAAGAAAAAACATTTTAAACACGAAAATGAAGTCTCATGTGTGTTTGACGAAATACATTATATCTATATTAACACTCATGGAAGGCAATTATTAACATCTATTATGATATTCTTCTTCCTCATTATTTTCCAGATTTTATTCTAAGACTTGGACGCAACAACTTCAAGGAAAGTTTATGCTTATGATGACCAAAATGTAATAGGAGAGGGAACTCGATAAATTGATTTTTTTATGTAAAACTTTATCTTTCAACATTATTTTGCTAGATCGAGTTAAACTTGAATTCTTTATTTTAGTATCATAATCCGTACTAAAAATTTATTTGAGATGAAGACACAGTTTTTAAAACTAAAAATTAAACCATGTCTACTAGTTTAGAGTACATAATTAAGTAACAAAGTATGTAACAAACATATATTTATTAGTTCTATAAATCCAATTACAAAATTTAAGCTAATACGATATATGGATTCTTTTACTAATTTTAACAATCTGTTTTGACCTAAAAATCATAAGAAATGTTAAAAAAAATTCCAAATCCAGTAAATCACATGTCTATTTTGAAATTACAACATATAAAATCCAATACAACTGGATAACTAGAAGTAATTTTTAACTAAAAGAATTATGATGAAAATAGTTAAGAAATGTCATAATAGTTAAAATTATAAAATTAAAACAATTATGCATATGAAACCTACTACTACTTTTAAAAGGATTAAAAATTGTAAATAAAAAAGACATACTGAAAATATTCAGAAATATTTTATCTCACAATATCGAAACGAAATCTAAATTCTCTATTGAAATTTTGATATTGTTTTTTTTCTGTGTTTCAAAACATACAAATTTTGATATATTAATCTTTTTAATATATTTAAAATATTAAAATCGGTATATTTTAAAGAAATAATAAACAAATACCATCAAAATCAGAGAAATGAATTCAAATTCTCGAACAAATGTATCAGAAATCCTATGTCAATGATATATATGTATATTCTCTCTCTATATATCTCTATATATATTCGCATAAGTATCATAATAATGCATATAGGTGCGACGACAGATGTTTTGTTAAATGAGAGGCTATTTTTTATAGTAGAGTTTATACGCGTAGTTGAGTTGGGTTCATTTATTCCACAATAAAAACATACTTTCATTTCTTCATAATTGTTAACACATCAAGCGTTTTTTATTTGATTTTAACAGTCTTGCATTCCAGGGTGCTAAACCGATAAACTTAAGAAAATGATAAAATCAATTAATTAATCACGTAATTTAGTGATAAAAATTGTTTTATTTTTCAATGGTGTTGGAATGACCAGAGTTTGTGCTGATTTCTTTTTTAAAATAATTAAAGATAAATTGTTATCAGTAATTTTTTTACTTACTTTGCATTCTTTTGTATCGTGTAAGTTGTAAGTTTGAGTTTGTATTATGTTACTTAAAATATATATACTTTTTATAAATGTATTTTTAGTCTAAATAATATTATTCAGTTTCTCTTTTCTTCCTATTCTCGTGAAAAAAAAAAACATAGAATCTTGCAATGCCACATCTTTATGCATCAACTATAAAATTCGGATAAAATAAAAATAACTTTTATTTTTATTTTAATATTTTCTAAAAGTAAGTATTTATTTATTTTGTAATATTAGGTGATAAAAGTATTTATGGTATAATACTGGGTGATAAAATTAATTCCTCTATTCTCACTTCAAGAAGGACATTTTCAGTATTTTATTAATGTTTTTAAAATAAGGTAATGATAGTTACTTTTATAAAAAGTGGAAAAAGTTAAGTTCTTCTATGAACGAAAGATATAATTTTTAACAGAGAATTTTTAATCGCGTAATTCTATATTATTAAAAGTTATTAAAGAGAAGTAAGAGAAAAAAAATATGGATTAAAAAACTTTACAATAGTTCTAGATAAGTTTTTGCTTTTATATTTATGAATATGAAAATTTATAAGAATCATAGAATTTAACATCCTGTATAATTTTAGAAATTGAAAAATAAAATAGCTTACAAAACAAACATGAATTTCTTAACTGTAAGCTATACTCAATGGAAAAACAAGGAAAGGATGGGAAAATATAAATAGCAATCACGAACAGTAGGATTATTTCCATTACCAAAGTGATCATGCTGTTCTCAAAGAACATAAATAAATGACTTATCAGAAGTCACATTACAACTTTCTTTACGAATCTAATGAGAGAATGTTTTTTTGGCTCAGACGCTTTTTCCATGTTCTCTGCTTCACCCCATATCAGATACACTGTTGTGTTCTTTACCACCAATCCATTACCGAAATTCACAAAAATTTCCACATTGTCTCCAGATTCTAAATTTGACATTATGTCATGCCAATCTTCATCTCTAAAAGAAATTACTGTGCCATGGTGGTGTATCTGGAATGTACACTTTGTGTAATTAACAATTATGACAGTAGTAAATTCAGGTTCAATGATTTTAGGATTTGATAAATAAACAACACACAAAGCCATTCCTTTCATGTCACGATCTTCAGGCACAGTGAAAGAAACAGAGTGTCCCTCACCCATATGGGCCATACAATAAGGATCATTCACAGTTGGGAGACAAACATCTCCAGACTCACTACTTCCCAATAGCTGCACCATAACATAAAAGGTTTGGTCATTTATTTAATTTTTTTTATTCAAAATGTCTTCTATAATAATTATTTTAACGTTAATAATTACAAAGTAGGCACTTATAATCAAACAAACAACAATGCAGTACATAATCAAAACATACCAATGGTAATTCATCTAAACAAATCTGATTAATAGTTTTGTTCTGTATGTATCATCATTACTTCGTTAGTGATTTACAAAGCATTTATGTTTTTGTCTCTATTAGAATATCTCTTCGACGATTGGAAATATAACAATCGTGAAGCCAGTACAATAAGGTAAGAAAGTATTGAAATAAAAGCAAAATCACTTGATTAGTTGATTACCAAAATAAGAAACCTTTAGATGAGGTTCTATGGCAATAGAAATTAAGTGTGCTAAAATTGAATATTGTAGTTTCAGTCAGATATTTCATTAGGAGTATTTTATGTTCTCTTGATTAATAGCTATAATGATAGTGAAGGTAAGAAAGAGATACGAAGATAGAGAAGAACCTCATATATGTTATCACTGATAGCATTTAAGAATTGATGGTATGCTCCAACACCAATCAGAGAACACCTCAAGTGCTGCTTTGAAATTCCTAATTCTGTAATATTCGCAAAATATTCAACCAAAATATTTGTCACTTGCTTAGATAGTTGAAATTCGGTTTCACATGCTACCAAAACACTTCGAATATGTGCAAGGGTGCAAAGCAATGGTGCAATATCAATCGTATTATCCTCGATATCCATGCAAAACGAATGAATATAAGAAATGGAATTCATTGTTGGGGACATCCAGGACCGAATGATAGAAGGAAAAAGATTATAAGATAATCCCTCAAATCCTAGTAGGGACATATATCCAATGCCTTTTGAGCTTACAATTGAAAAAGGCACATGTTTGACAGGTGTATCAGCAATTAGAGTTATCAAGGATTCCAACTTTGCTATATCTTTATCCATTATGTGAATCTTGGAACAACCAGAGAGAATGAAGGTTCTTAAAGATTTCAACTCATATATCTCTGTTGGAAGATTGTTTAGACTTGTACAGAATTTCAAATTTAGTAGGATAAGACTGTTGAGTGATCCAATAGATTGGTGTAGTTTGCGCAATCTAGAACAATATTTCAAAATGAGGTGTTCAAGACTTGGTAATCCGGTAAAGTCAGGGGTTGTAGTTAAATCCGTGGAGTGACTGAGGTTAAGGACTTTTAGCGATCTCAAAACCTGCTCCAAAATAGTTTTTCATTTTAGAAATATTAGAGTAGAAATAAAAAATGAAATAATAGCAAGTTACCAATTTATTTTAATTAAGTTGTGTTTTAAAGAGAAGTGGCTGGTAATAAAACCTGGGGTGTTTTCCAGAGAAATTGAAGAAGACTTCGTTTCAAATCAATCACTGTTGCATCATCCCAATAGAAGTTGTTAGGCAGACATTCTGAAGAAAGCCCATACGAACTGATCCATCTTAGTTTCTTAAAAAGGTACTGAGAATTTAAAGTCGGCTGCACACTTTCGATGGCAGCGAGCAGTTTCGCAGGCAACCACTGCAGGGCTTCTGTCTCCTGTGATGAAAAAAGCAAATAAAAAAAAAAAAGTTGTACTGCACAGCTGAAAGAAAACGCTTTTAAAAGAAGTTTCAAACCACATGTAAAGAATGTTCTTACATATTTTGACGGTGGCCTGTTCTTCTCAAAATCTCCTACTACTTTTTCATGAATAATTTGTCCTCCGATATTTTGTAGCAAAGGATGCACTCGAAATTTTTTGTTGTTGTCAATTTTGATGAGGTTACGCTGGATGAGAACTCTTATTGCAATATCAGCATCTACTCCACAGCCCTTTAGGATCTTCCTAACATAGGCTCTGCTCTTACCGACAAACAAACAACATACATCAACGAATATATATTTTTCCATTTCATTGAGTGAACCTTCGATGCTTACTTTTATTATCTCTGAAACACGATGCCTGCCATCTATCGCAAACAGTACACGATGCCATTCTTCTTCCGTCCTTTCAAATAAACTACTTCCAATGATTTCAAGAACTAGTGGTAGTCCTCCACAATAACTAACTACTCTTCTTGCAAGGTCTTCGTATTCTTCCTTTGGTTTTGGTTCTCTAAATGCGTGCCAACTAAAAAGCTCAAGGGACTCCTCTGCGTTCATTCGCTCTATCCGAAACATAGAATATGTCGGCTGGCCCATCAGTAGGTTTTCATCGCTTGTTGTAATTATTATTACAGTTCCTTTGCTGAACCTATAATGATTATATGTCCATACTTCTAAAAGTTCATAGCTGTGAAGCACATTATCAAGTACAATGAGTAGCCTTTTTCCATAAAGTCGTTCCCGAATCATTTTATTTCCCACATCAACGCTAGGAATCTCCACCTTTTGTTTTAGGACATCTAAAAGAAGTTGTTCTAGTAAACGAATATACCCTCTTGTTCCGGTAACTTGTGAAATATTTTCAATGAAACTTTTCTCCTTGAACGTCCAATGAATTTGATTGTAGATCGCTTTGGCAAGAGTTGTTTTACCAGATCCTTCCTCTCCACATATCTCGATCATACAAAATTCCGTGGATTTATTTTTGATAGTTCGAAACAGATCTTCCAAGTGGGATTGTAATCCAACTGGAAATTTAGTAACAGACAAGGCTGGCAAATTAACAACGCTCTTAACAATTTTCTCCACTAATTCAGCATCACTCCTTGAAGTTCAAGAGCAATGATAAAAGAAGTCATGTATTAACAAAATGAAACCGGAGGCTTAAAAGATTGTTGATTGAGTGAGTGATGTACCTGTGATTGCTTTCATCCCATCCGAAGAGATTTGCAGCTTTGGTGATTGCTTGGCTCCACCTAGACATGCCATGCTTCAGTTCTTGACCTGAAAATGTTTGTTGTGCAGTTGCCTTCAAGGCTTTTCCAAAGTTACCCTTCTGAAGACGTACATCAGATGGCTGGATTTCATAATATACGGGCAGAACATGTCGGCAATAAGTTTCGTGCCATTTGATGATTTGTTGAAGCTGATCAAGACACCAAGCAGATTGAGAATAGGTTTGGGTGAAAACAACAATTACTACACGACAGTGGCTGAGAACAGGTTCTTGAATGTGAGTTGACTTCACTGCATTGGGGTGATGAAGGAAAGTGGTGAGACCAACAGTAGAGAAGGCATAATTGAGATGAGAAACAAATTTTCTGTTGATGTCTTCTCCAGTGAAGTTGATGAGCACATCATACTTCCGTGGGAGTTTGTAGGATGAGAAGGCGTTATCCATGGAAAGGAATTGATAAGAGGTGATGAATAGTTAGAAAGAGAAACTAATACTGCAAGACAGAGAAGGAGAATTCATAAATTGCTAAATACAATGTTAACACATACATCATCACATTTGAATTTTTATCAAATTTTTGTTGGACTTTTGCACTACCTCATACCGTTGCCCTTGTCACCTATATTCAAAACTCATCATTCATTTAATATTGGTTGAGATGACATTACAAAGTTAGCTATTTAAGCGAAAACGATGCAAATGAATAAATTTTACAAATTAAAAAACCATTTTAAATGTAAAAGAACTTAAGATGACTTTGAATAAAATTAACAAAAATAAGAACCAAAATATATGTATTAAGTTAATTATATAAGTTTTTTTATAAATCAACTTATGCATAAGATAATTGTAGTTTATAAAACAAAATATTTTTTTTAGTTTTCTGTCGTAAGAAATATTGAGGAAGAAAATCAACTCAATATCATAAACTAAAGTTAATCTTGATTTTCTTTCTTAGAAGTGTTGTAGAGAAATTTTCTCCCAATGATCTCTTGGTCAATAAAAAACACATTTTTCCATTATAATATTGCGATATGAACACTGGCTTTTTATGGGTATATCTTATAAATTAGAGACGGCTGGAGCTGATGTTGGTTTTTAAGAAATTTTTCCGGGGGTTGTTTCCTCCACCTCCCCATTTTCTTCCTCCACCTCCCCCAATTTTCTACATTTTTTTTTTATTTACAGAAATAATCTTTCTCTTTAACTTTTTTACCCTTTTTTACCTTTTTCTAGTTTTTTACTTTTAGAAGAGTAACTGAACCTTAACTGTAACACGTGAGCTAAAGCATGATGGGAGTGAGGCACAGGCTGTTAGGAATGAAGGACACGTGGAGCTTGATCAGGGACACGTGGAGCTTGATCAACATAAAGTGGAAAGCAGACGCAACACTAGGATGCATAAGGAAAATTCCCTTATAAAAGGATTCATGCGTTAGTGAGGAGGCGTGTGTGGAATGTGGCAAGTTTCTCTCTGTATTCTCTCTCTTCCAGAAATTTCCTCACTACTCTTTATGCTCTCTGACCTTATCCCTTTTTGCTATGTAGGATGATGCTCTGTTTATGCAGCAACTAGTGTTTTTGGGATTCTATTTGTTATTTTTTTCTTTTACAGAATCCTGGAACTTCTTGTTATAGTGTGGATGACATAGACACTTATTCCTATTAATAAGATTCATTCCCTTCTAAATTTTCCTATCATAGTATTGTTTCATTACTGTTACATTGGTGCTTTCGTTGACTCCAATGACTGAGAACACACGTTTAAAGGATTTACAGACATAGGTTACTTCGTTGGTGAGCTGGATGGAAAAGCAAAATGATAGAGATAAGTTGAATCAAGAACTGATTGACAAAACAGAGCAGCGCATGAATCAAATCCAGATAGCCATTGATCATTTAATCAAGATTCAAACTCAGCACGTTGGTGATACGAGCTCAAAGAATGGATCACAGTTTGCAAATTCAGGGGTGTTCCCTGTAGCGATGCCTGTTTGCGACATATCGCTGGGTTTTCCTCACTTCGATGGTCAAACGCCTGTGTTATAATGGATCTTTAAGGTAGAAAAATTCTTCAATTACCACAATACTCCAGATTTGGAGAGGGTGGAAATAGATGCGATGCATTTTGAGAAGGATGTCATTCCATGGTTTCAGATGTTGCAAAAGGAGAATGTCTTCCAGTCTTGGAATTTATGCTTTGGAATCACAATTTGGTCCTTCCCCGTTTGATAACCCTATGGCTGAGTTGTTCAAATTGACACAAACTGGTACAGTTGCTGATTATTATTTGAAATTCATGAGTTTAGCCAATCGCTCTGATGGGTTAACTTCTGAAGTTCTTTTAAATTGCTTTTTAAGTGGATTGAACAAAGATATTAGACGAGATGTGGTAGCTCAGAGTCCTACCAATTTATTGAGAGCTGTGTCACTGGCTAAATTATTTGAGGAAAAATATGCCCCTGTTGCTATTGCTCGAACTCCACCACAGGGCCATAGATATTCCAACATCACCTTCAATTCTAATCAGAATAATGCTCTCAGAACCCCTCCGAAACCTCCTTACACTTCCCAGCCTCTACCTCCATTATTACCCACCCCTTCAGGACCTAATTTTCGAAATTCCAATGTGAAGAAAATCAGTCCTACGAAAATGCAACTACGACGAGAGAAGGGTCTTTGTTATTTTTGTGATGAGAAATTTTCTTTCAATCATAAGTGTCCCAACAGACAGTATTTATTGTTACAAATGGAAGAGGATGAAAAGGAGTTCGAAGCCGTGAGACCAGAAATGGAATCTCTCAATATTACAACAGGAGCTGTGAACACTGACAGCTACAACAGGAGCTCTCAAAAAAAGTAACTATTCACCTGTCCGGTAGACATATAGGCGTCAGTTACAACGAGACCGACGTCTATATGTCTGACAGGTTGGTGGGGAGCATTAATTTTCGCCATGTAGACGTCGGGGCCCCTTCAATGTGGTGGGCTTCGACTCCTATAAGGCTGAAAACAGTGACTATTCACCTGCTTGACAAACTTATAGGCGTCAGTTAGAAGGGGACTGACGTCTATATGTCTGATAAGTAGGTGAGCAACATTAATTTCTGCCATTTCGACGTCGGTGTCCCAAACGAACCGACGTCTATAAGGCTGATGGAAATGACTTTTTACCTAGCGGTTAGAAATATAGACGTCAGGTTTGAAGGGCCTTCTAAAATTCTATAGACGTAGAAGATGGACCTAACCTACGCCTATATTGCCAACTTATTTACGGAATTGCCACCGGTCATCAATATGCGTCGCAAATGCCCGTAACCGACGTCTACCATGTGACGTTAAAAAACGTTTTTGCACTAATTTATATTTTAAAACATATCAGTAATTTTTTAATATATTACAATTTAATTATTTTAAAAGCACACTAAAGAAACAATACCACAAGTTTAAAAAAATAATTGGACTAAAAAGAATACGTCGTCATATGCATTTATCATAAAATCACACTTGAAATATATAGTTTTATTTTATTTTTTATTTTTATTGTTTTGAGAGTTTGATGTTATTAATCTATATTCTTATTTTTAAAGAAAATTGTTACCTTGTTTAAAGAAAATTACATTATTTTTTATTTTTTTTGTTATTTACCATATCTGAAACACTTCAATGAAAATTTGTATGATTCTACCCGAATTCTTGACTTAATTTTTTTAAGAGTGAATAAATTATTCTTATTCGAATAAAAATTCCATTATTTTGTGTCAACATATGTGTCAAAATGTTGTCTCATATATGTGTCAACAGCTGCCTTTATTTCATAAAGCATATCCTTTTTTTCTTTTAAGAGAAATTAGTGATGATTCTTGATGTGACAATATGATTATTTATTTCTATCACTAAATGATAATGCTGTTCTCAAAAAAACATAAATGACTTATCAGAAGTCACATTACAACTTTCTTTATGAATCTAATGAGAGACTGTTTTTTTGGCTCAGACACTTTTTCCATGTTCTCTGCTTCACCCCATATCAGATACACCGTTGTGTTCTTGACCACCAATCCATTACCAAAGTTCACAAATATCTCCACATTGTCTCCACATTCTAAATTTGACATTATGTCATGCCAATCTTCATCTTTAAAGGAAATTGCTGTGCCATGATTGTGTATATGGAATGTACACTTTGTGTAATTAACAATTACGACAGTAGTAAATTGAGGTTCAATGATCTTAGGAGTTGATAAATAGATAACACACAAAATCATTCCTTTCATATCACCATCTTCAGGCACAACGAAAGAAACAGAGTGTCCCTCACCCATATGGGCCATGCAATAAGGATCATCGACAGCTGGGAGACAAACATCATAAGACTCACTGCTTGACAATACCTACACCATAACATACAAGGCTTGTTCATTTATCTAATTTTTCTATTCAAATTGTCTTCTATAATCATTATTTTAACATTAATAATTACAAAGTGGGCATTTATAATCAACCAAACTATAATGCAGTACATAATCAAAACATACCAATGGAAATTAATCTAAACAAATCTGATTAATACTTTTGTTCTGTATGTATCATCATTAGGTTGTTACCTATTTACAAAGCATTTAAGTTTTTGTCCTTTTAGCATATTTCTACCACGATTGGATATATAATAGTCGTGAAGCCAGTAAAATAGAGTAAACACTAGTGCAGAAATGACTTTTAACGTCATGCGTGTAACTGATTGGTGACATTATTGTAAATAAAATGTCATTATAGAAGTTCGTTCCTCCAGGATCAGGTGTCAAATCCTCCTTTAGACGAGCCCCCCAAATTAGACGTCAAAAAAGGTCCAAAAATATCTCATTTTAAACGTCAATATTAATATTTTTTTACAATATAGACGTTGGACACCCTAAATCAGACGTCAAATCCTCCTTTAGACGTCGGGCCCCATATCATACGTCAAAAAGGTCCTAACACTTTTGCAGACATTAGACGTCGGCCCCTGCTATATTCGACGTTGGATCTAGAGGATTATTGACATCGGTCCCTGCAATTTTCAAACCATTGTTGTGCGTGTTTTTCTCCTCATCCTCACATTGGCACGTGTCTACTTCCTCACCTTCATGGTGGCGAAATTTAAAAAAAAAAAAACATAAATTAACGTTTGTTCAAAGACAACATACGTCAATTTACGTCGATGTCATTTAACAGACGTCAAAAGCCTAAAATAAAAGAAGTTAAAAACTATTTTTGTGGTAGTGAAGGAAGTATTGAAATAAAAGCAAAATCTCTTGATTAGTGGATTACCAAAATAAGAAACCTCTAGATGAGGTTCTATATAAATTAAGCGTGCTAAAGTTGATTATTGTAGTTTCAGTCATATATTTAATTAGGATTATTCTATGTTCTCTAGATTAATAGTGAAAAATGAAACTGAAAGTAATAAAGAGATACAAAGATAGAGAAGAACCTGATATATGTTATCGCTGACAGCATTGAAGAATTGATGGTATGTTCCAACACCAATCAAAGAGCACCTGAAGTGCTGCTTTGAAATTCCTGATTCTGTAATATTCGCAAAATATTCAACCAAAATATTTTTCACTTGCTTAGATAACTGAAATTCGGTGTCACATGCTACCAAAACACTTCGAATATTTGCAAGGGTGCTAAGCAACGGTGCAATATCAATCGTATTATCCTCGATATCCATGCAAAACGAATGAATATAAGAAATGGGATTCATTGTTGGCGACATCCAAGACCGAATGATAGAAGGAAAAAAATTATGAGATAATCTCTGAAATCCTCGTAGGGACATATATCCAATGCCTTTTGAGCTTATAATTGAAAAAGGCACATGTTTCACAACTATATTTTCAGCAATTAGAGTTATCA
>NC_028359.1:10567274-10580319 GCF_000741045.1 Vigna radiata var. radiata | reverse complement strand
AACATATATCAAGGAATATATCTTTTTCCATTTCATTCAGTGAACCTTCGATGCTTACTTTTATAATATCTGGAACACGATGCCAGCCAATTATCAGATATTTAAACAATAAACTGTTCCATTCTTCTTTCGTCTTTTCAAATAAACTACTTCCAACGATTTCAAGAGCTAGTGTTACTCCTCTACAATAACTAATTACTCTTCTTGCAAGGTCTTCGTATTCATCCTTTGGTTTTGGTTCTCTAAATGCGTGCCAACTAAAAAGCTCAAGGGAATCCTCTGCGTTCATTCGCTCTAGCCGAAATATAGAATCTATCGGCTGGTTCATCCGTAGGTCTTCATCGCTTGTTGTAATGATTATTACCGTTCCTTTACTGAACCAATAATGATTATAAGTCCATAGTGCTAAAAGTTCATAATTGTTAGGCACATCATCAAGTACAATGAGCACCTTTTTCCATAAAGTGTTTCCCGAATCATTCTTCTTCCCACATCAATAGTAGGAATCTCCACCTTTTGTTTTAGGATATCTAAAACAAGTTGTTCCAGTAAACGAAGATACCCTCTTATTCCGGTAACTTGTGAAATATTTTCAATGAAACTTTTCTTCTTGAATGTCCAATGAATTTGATTGTAGATCGCTTTGGCAAGAGTTGTTTTACCATATCCTTGGTCTCCACATATCTCTACAATACAAACTTCAGTGGATTTATTTTTGATAGTTCGAATCAGATCTTCCACGCGGGATTGTAATCCTACTGGAAATTTAGTAGCAGACAAAACCAGTAAATTAACAACGCTCTTAACAATTTTGTCCACTAATTCAGCATCACTCCTTCAAGTTCAAGAGCAATAATAGAAGAAGTCATGTATTAAAAAAATGAAATTGGAAGCTTAAAAGATGGTTGATTGAGTGAGTGATGTACCTGTGATTGCTCTCATCCCATCCAAAGAAATTTGCAGCTTTGGTGAGTGCATGGCTCCACCTGGACATGCCATGCTCAAGTTCTTGTTCTGAAAATGTTTGTTGAGCAGTTGCCTTGAAAGCTTTTCCAAAGTCACCCTTCTGAAGACGTACATCAGATGGCTGGATTTCATAATATACGGGCAGAACATGTCGGCAATAAGTTTCGTGCCAGTTGATGATATGATGAAGCTGATGAAGACACCAAGCAGATTGAGAATAGGTTTGGGTGAAAACAACAATTGCTACACGACAGTGGCTGTGAATAGGTTGTTGGATGTGAGTTGACTTCACTGCATTGGGGTGATGAAGGAAAGTGGTGAGACCAACAGTAGAGAAGGCAGAATTGAGATGAGAAACAAATTTTCTGCGGATGTCTTCTCCAGTGAAGTTGATGAGCACATCGTACTTCCCTGAGAGTTTGTATGATGAGAAGGCGTTATCCATGGAAAGGAATTGATGATAGGCGATCAATAGTTAGAAAGAGAAACTAATACATATTGCAAGACAGAGAAGGAGAGAATTCATACATGATCACATTTGAATTTTTATCAAATTTTGGTTGGCCTTTTGCACTACGTGATACCGTTGCCCTTAAGTTGTCACTTATATTCAAAACTGATAAATTAGTGACTTTGAACATCGAAAAAGTTTGAAAATTATTTAGAACAAAACTAAAGAATATAAAGGCCATGTATTAAGTCAATTATATAATATTCTTTTATAAATCAACTTACGCATCAGATAATTTTAGTCTATAAAACAAAATATTTATTTATTTTGTCTAGTTTTCTCTCGTAAGAAATATTGAGGAAGAAAATCACCTTAATATTATAAACTACAGTTAATCTTGTTTTTCTTTCTTAAAAGTTTTGTAGAGAAATTTTCTCCAAACATTCTCTTGGTCAATAAAAAACATATTTTTCCGTTATAATATTCTGATATGAACACCAGTTTATTATGGGTATATCTTATAAATTACAGGTTGCTGTAGTTGATGTTGGTTGAACCCACGAATTTGCTATGCAATTTTTCCGGAAAACACGTTTAACAAAGCTGTTTACAACTCTTGCCAAACAAAGAATTTCAGTTCCAACTTTTTTTATTTTTCCACTTATGGAAAATGGTATCCATTTTCAAAAGTGTTGCCAATGTGTGAAATCAAGTTGTTAAAGGTTAATAATTATTATTCAAAATTTCATTAAAAGGTAATCATTAGTTTCATATAATTATTTTTAGTCAAAATGTTACATTTACCCAAAGAATAATGTATTTAGATTAAATTTATATTCTTGAAATTAATTTCTGTTAGTGAACCATATTAGATAACACAACTTTCCTTGATTTTCAAATGGTAAAGAAATTACTCTTATTAAATGCATCTTTGAATACTACTTTTAATTTCTTAATCATAATAAAAAATTGAAAAATTATTATTATTTTTGGTTTGACTTTGAAGGGAAATTAGAATCAATTATGAAAGAATGGAATGTAGTCTAAACACATAATAAATATGATAGATCCATACTTTGTGAACGGAAAATTACTTTATTAAGAAAAGAACATTTTAAACACGAAAATGAAGTCTCTTTTATTCTAAGACTTTGTTAGCAGAAGGAGCCTAGCTTTGCATCTTGGCAATTGGACCAATACAAGGCACACTATCTAAACGGAAGAGTAGGAAATCACAATTTCGTTTAAAATTGAGGAAGGAATTTGACATAATCATATTATAAAGATATTTTTGTGAGGTGTCAATTGATCATAGATTTTATTAATTGTTAGTTTCTATTTCCTCCAAATACAGTCAGTCAATGATCAGTAACCAATATGCATATTTTTTTTTCAGCATAATGAATGAAAAGAAGAAACTGGAAAAATTATTTCTCTTCCCTTATCTCTATAATTTTAAGGAGGTTTGTCTTTACCTCGAAAAGTTTGCAATAGATACAGAGAATCTATAAGAATCATAAAATTTAAGATCCTGTATGATTTAATAAATTAAAATATAAAATAGCTTACAAAACACACATGGAATTCTTAACGGTAAGCTATACTCTAAAGAAAAACAAGGAAAGGATGGGAATATATAAATAGCAATCAAGAGCAGTAGGATTATTTCCATCACTAAAGTGATCATGCTGTTCTCAAAGAACATAAATGATTTATCAAAAGTCACATTACAACTTTCTTTACGAATCTAATGAGACCATGTTTCTTTGGCTCAAACGCTTTTCTCAAATTCTTTGATTCACCACAAATCAAATACACCGTGGTGTTCTTGACCACCAATCCATTTCCGAAATTCACAAAAATCTCCACATTGTCTCCAGATTCTAAATTTGAAATTATGTCATGCCAATCTTCATCTTTAAAGGAAATGACTGTGCCATGGTTGTGTATCTGGAATGTACACTTTGTGTAGTTAATAACTATGACAGTAGTGAATTGAGGTTCAATGGCTTCAGGGTTTGATAAATAAACAACACACAAAGTCATTCCTTTCATGTAACGATCTTCAGGCACAATGAAAGAAACAGAGTGTCCATCACCCATATGGGCCAAACAATAAGGATCATTGACGGCTGGGAGACAAACTTCACCAGACTCACTGTTTGCCAATACCTGCATCATATTTTTCTATTCAAATTGTCTTCTATTATCATTATTTTCACATTAATAATTACAAAGTGGGCATTTACAATCAAACAAACAACAATGCAGTAAATAATCAAAACATACTGATGGTAATTAATCTAAACAAATCTGATTAATAGTTTTATACTGTATGTATCATCATTACGTCGTCAGTGATTTACAATTTATGATTTTGTCTCTTTTTGTATATTTCTACAACGATTGGAAATATAACAATCATGAAGCCAGTAAAGTAAGGTAAGAAAGTATTGAAATAAAAGAAAAATCACTTGCTTAGTTGATTACCAAAATAAGAAATCTCTAGATGAGGTTCTATGGCAATAGAAATTAAACGTGATAAAATTGATTATTGTAGCAGTAAGATATTTCATTAGGATTATTTTATGTTCTCTTGATTAATAGCTATAATGACAGTGAAGGTAAGAAACAGAAAAGTTAGAGAAGAACCTCATATATGTTATCGTTGACAGCATTGAAGAGTTGATGGTATGCTCCAACACCAATCAAAGAACACCTCAAGTGCTGCTTTGAAATTCCTGATTCTGTAATACTTGGAAAGTATTCATCCAAAATATTTTTCACTTGCTTAGATAATTGGAAATCGGTGTCACATGCTACCAAAACACTTCGAATATTTGCAAGGGTGCTAAGCAACGGTGCAATATCAATCGTATTATCCTCCATATCCATGCAAAAGAAATGAATATAAGAGATGGGATTCATTATTGGGGACATCCAAGACCGAATGATAGAAGGAAAAAGATTATGAGATAATCCCTCAAATCCACTTAGGGATATATATCCAATGCTTTTTGAGCTTACAATTGAAAAAGGAACAAGTTTCACAGCTGTATTTTCAGCAATTAGAGTTATCAAGGATTCCAACTTTGCTATATCTTTATCCTTTATGTCAATCTTGGAACAACCAGAAAGAATGAAGGTTCTTAAAGATTTCAAGTCATATATCTCTGTTGGAAGATTGTTTAAACTTGTACAGTATTTCAAATTTAGCAGTATAAGACTATTGAGTGATCCAATAGATTGGTGTACTTTGCTCAATCTTGAACAATATTTCAAAATGAGGTATTCAAGACTTGGTAATCCGGTAAAGTCAGGGGTTGTAGTTAAATACTTGGAGTGACTGAGGTTAAGGACTTTTATGGATCTCAAAACCTGCACAAGATAGTTTTTCAATTTAGAAATATAAGAGTAGAAATAAAAAATAAAATAATAGGAAGCTTGTAATTTATTTTAATTAAGTTTTGTTTTGACGAGAAGTTGCTGGTAATATAACCTGGGGTGTTTTCCAGAGAAATCGAAGAAGACTGCGTTTTAAATCAATCGCTGTTGAATCATCCTCATAAGAGTTGTTAGGTAGACATTCTGAAGAAAACCCATGCAATCTGATCCATCTTAGCTTCTTAAGAAGGTACTCAGAATTTAGAATCGGTTCTCCAAAGGCAATGCGAACTGAAGGTGGTTCCACAGGCAACCACTGCAAGGTTTCTGGCACCTGTGATGAAAAGAGCAAATAAAAACTAATGTACTGCACACGAGAAAGTCAACGCTTTCAAAAGAAGTTTCAAACCACATGTAAAGAATTGTTCTTACATATTTTGCATCCTTATCAAACCACAATCGCCTGTTCTTCCCAGGATCCTTTTCTGAATTTTCATAAATAATTTTTATTCCGATTTCTTGTACCAAAGGATGCATTCCAAATTTGTTGTTCTTATTAATTTTGATGAGGTTACGTTGGATGAGAACTCTTATTCCAATATCAGCGTCTACTCCACACCCATTTAGGATTTTCGTAGCATAGGCTCTGCTCTCACCAACAAAGAAACAACATACATCAAGGAATATATCTTTTTCTATTTCATTGAGTGAACCTTCGATGCTTACTTTTATTGTCTCTCGAACAGTATGAATGTCAACCATCGCGATCGGAAATTTAAACAATAAATTGTTCCATTCTTCTTTGATCTTTTCAAATAAAGTACTTCCAATGACTTCAAGAGCTAGAGGTAATCCTCCACAATAACTAACTACTCTTCTTGCAAGGTCTTCGTATTCTTCTTTTGGTTTTGGTTCTCTAAATGCGTGCCAACTAAGAAGCTCAAGGGACTCCTCTTCGTTCATTAGCTTTATCCGAAATACAGAATCAACTGGACATTTACTCATTACGCCGAACTCTGTTATTGTAATGATTATTACAGTTCCTTCACCGAACCAATTATGACTATAATTCCATAGTGCTAACAGTTCATTATTGGCAGGCAAATCATCAAGTACAATGAGCACCCTTTTCCCAGAAAGTCTTTCCCGAATGATACTTCTTCCCACATCAATGTTAGGAATCTCCACCTTTTGTTTTAGGACATCTAAAAGAAGTTTTTCTTGTAAACGAAGTTGCCCTCTTATGTCGCTAACTTGTGAAATATTTTCAATGAAACTTTTCTTATTGAATTTCCAATGAATTTGATTGTAGATGGCTTTGGCAAGAGTGGTTTTACCAGATCCTTCCTCTCCACCTATCCCTATCATATAAACTTCATTGGATTTATTTTTTATAGTTCGAATCAGATCTTCCACTTGGGATTGTAATCCAACTGGAAATTTAGTAGCAGACAAGACTGGTAAATTAATAATGCTCTTAACAATTTTGTCCACTAGTTCAGCATCACTCCTTCAAGTTCAATAGCAGTTATAGAAGAAGTCATGACAAAATGAAATCCGAGGCGTAAAAGATGGTTGAATGAGTGAGTGATGTACCTGTGATTGCTCTCATCCCATCCAAAGAAATTTGCAGCTTTGGTAAGTGCATGCCTCCACCTAGACATTCCATGCTCCAGTTCTTGTCTTGAAAATGTTTGTTGTGCAGTTTCCTTCAAGGCTTTTCCAAAGTCGCCCTTCTGAAGACGTACATCAGATGGCTGGATTTCATAATATACGGGCAGAACATGTCGGCAATAAGTTTCGTGCCAGTTGATGATTTGTTGAAGCTGATTAAGACACCAAGCAGATTGAGAATAGGTTTGGGTGAAAACAACAATTGCTACACGACAGCGGCTGAGAATAGGTTCTTGGATATGAGATGACTTCACTGCATTGTGGTGATGAAGGAAAGTGGTGAGACCAACAGTAGAGAGGACAGAATTGAGATGAGAAACAAATTTTCTGTGGATGTCTTCTCCAGTGAAGTTGATGAGCACATCGTACTTCCGTGATAGTTTGTATGATGATGAGGCGATATCCATGGAAAGGAATTTGAGAGGTCAGGAAGAGGTAGAAGAGAAAGCAATACTGGAAGACAGAGAAGGAGATGAATGCATCTTATAATAATCATATAGTTTTAATCTTCTATTAATAAATGTTAAATACAATGTTAACACATATATAATCACATCTGAATTTTTATCTAATTATTGTATTACTGTTAAATCAACCTATATAATTTTTTGTTTTGCTTTAATAACTTGTTGGACTTTTGCACTACGTGATAAAAGTCCATGGGTTGGTCATCAATGGACATTTAGCGTGCCGTATTGGTAATTCTGTTGACTTTAACTAGGAGTATAATTATAATCGTTTTCAATTGTTTTTAAACATTTTTAAAAGTCTCGTAAATTGCCCATCTCTTTCATATTTTATCCCATTATGATAGAAAAGAATAACTCTCAATAAGAATATTCTTTTCTAGTGACGAATATTCTTTCTCCGTCTTTCTTGATGTATATTGGATTTGAATTTTAAAGTACTTTTTTTTTACGATGAGTGTCAAAATGTTTCTGCTGAATTGAGATGAGATACCGGTATGTGGATAATCTGTGGAATACACTTCAACGTTCAAGTTAGTACGCAATCTTACTCGGCCTCTCAGCCCATAATATCCCTGATAACGTTGAAGAATTGATGGTATGCTCCAACACCAATCCAAGAACACCTGCAGTGCTGCTACGAAATTCCTGATTTTGTAATAGTAGCTAAATATTCAACCAAAATATTTTTCACTTGCTTAGACAATTGAAAATCGGTGTCACATGCTACCAAAACACTTATTTCTTTAGGCTTTAATTAGCTTGTGTGGATTGAAAAGCTATGACATTAGGCTTTAATTTCATGCACCCCACAATTTCTTTCTTTCTTCGTGCATCCCTACAAACTTTTAAAACAACCATTTTATCATCTGGAAATGACTTCCAAAGTATATATTTCAAAAGTTTTCCTAAACAAAGATTGTGGAGTTTTCGAAATAATATTTCTGAAATAAAATTTTCTGAACAGAATTTTTAAAATGTGATTTTCCAAACAGAATTTTCAGAATGTGTTTTGAAATAAATAATTCAGAATGAGATTTTTTAAAAGGATTTTGCAAAACTCATAATATCTTTCGTAACACTTACATGTGTTGGTTTTTTAGAATAAAGAAAAGCAGTACTTGAAGCAAAAATACTTCTGTATTATTGATTATGAAATAATAAGAAACGATACAATATTTAAAACATAAAAAAAAGTAAGTATCCATTAACTACCCAGTAACATTTTTATCCTAATTTTAATCCACTACTTCAACCCATAATTCCCATAATTAAAAAAATTAACTGCATCCTAAAAATTAAAAATATTCCTAAAGCATTTTCCTAACATTCCTATTTGCTTTAGGAATTGCAAAAGTCAATGAAAGATCAATCTGACTTCAGAAAAAAATATCTTAATCCTGAACTGTGAATTCCACCGTTGATTTTATTAGCACCTTCAGCTCCTTTTCTTCTTCGTCTTCATAGTCAAGAAGCTCCTCCTCTTTCCAATAACTTATTAAAGTGTTTCTGGTTTGTCCATGGTCACCCATGATACGATCATGGCCCTAGTATTGTAGCTAGAAGGGACAACAAATACAGGGCATGTCCTTAACCCTATAGACATTTTTAATGAAAGAATTTGTTTTGCCTCCATGGCAAACTACATTGAAAAGGATCAACATTAATGTTGCAGCCATTGCTGCAAAATAAAAGAAACTATTTGTAGCCAAAATATGATGAGGATGTCTTAGCTTCTGTCACATTTTCCTTGAATGAAAAAATAGTTTGCTCCTCCTCCAATGGTTTTAGAGGAAAGCTTTTACCTTTCATTTTGATTTTGAAAATTTCTTGACTAGTTGCATCTCTAATCAAACAAAAATTATCTTCAAAAGCGACTTTGACGCCTCTCTCAATCAATTGGGCAACACTTAACAAGTTTTGTTGAATTTCTGGTACAAAAAGGACATCAGAAAGTAACTTTGTACTTGAGCAACTTGTTATTGCAACAGTTCCCTTTCCTTTGACCGAAATATAATCACCATTTCCTATTTTGACTTTGGTGATGTTGGTTGGCTTTAAATCTTTGAAAAGTTCCTTGTTATATGGTCAATTAGCCAAGATTCACTTGAAGCATTGGTTGAAAAACAGGTTGCAACAAAAAGTTGATCTTCCTCCTCTTCATTTGCAATTTGAGCATTTTCTTCCTGTTGTTGATTTTGGTTTTGGCATATGACAGCTTCATGCCCAAGTTGATTGCATTTGGTGAATTTAGCATCAGGCCTTCTCCCAACACTTGAATGGAGGATGACCCATCTTGTTGCAATGCTTGCAAGGAGGATACTTTCCCTTGCTGTTTAGTTGTTGGTTCCTTTTTTTTTGTTTTTCCAACGGTCTTCATGTTTAGCAGGCAAGGCTTCCTCAACAAAGCCTTCTTCGCTCATAGCCCTTCGTTGTTCTTGTGCCTGAAAGGAATTCAGCAACTCTGCCAAGGTGATTTTGGAAAAATCCTTAGTGTTTTCTAAGGTGGTTATGGTAGCTTCAAACCTTTCAGGTACGATAACAAGAATTTTTTCAACAATACGAGAGTCCTTAAATTCAGAACCAAACAATCTTACTCTGTTTGCTATGTTCAAAAGCCTCTCTGAGTACTCTTTGATATTTTGAGATTCTTTCATCTTCTACAATTCAAAGTCTCTAATGAGATTCAACACTTTCATGCCTTTAATTCGATCATCTCCATCATATTCTTCTTTGAGATAATCCCATATGGCTTTGGCTGACTTTAGAGACATGATTCTAGTGAAAATGGTTGGTGAAACTGTAGCAAAGAGGCACGCCTTTGCCTGATACCAATTGTTGGTTTTTTAGAATGAAGAAAAACACAGTAACGTAGTGTACTTGAAGCAAAAATAATTGTGTTATTGATTATGAAATAATAAGAAAGGATACAATATTTAAAACATAAAAAAGTAACTACCCACTAACATAAGTAACTACCCAGTAACATTTTTATCCTAATTTTAATCCACTGCTTCAACCTATAATTAAAAAAATTAATTGCATCCTAAAAATAAGAAAGAGACTTTGACTCAATCAAATTAAAAATAAAATATTCCTAAACCATTTTCCTAACAACATGAAATATATTATGAAAAGATTTGTTCGAAATAAGTGAGATACATCTTTTCAAAATGATATTTTTTTTCTGCATTTTTTCTCTTCGTTTTCTTTTGTGGTGTTTTCTTCCTTCTTCCTCTGTAGCATTGTGACTGTAACAATGAATATAATGCAGGGCATTAATAGAAGATGGTTCAGTCTTTTCCTCATGTTATGGGGATGCAGTTAATAATTCTGGGAGTACGGGAAACAATATGAAATTAACATACGCTTTGTTCCGTATATCACTGTCGACCACTTTTCACACCTCTACATAATACAGAAAGATCAATCTTTTGTCCATGATTTGATGGGTGCCAATTTTGAAAAAGAAAAGAAAAGATAAGAAAAGGAAAATCATTGATGATCCTTGAAAATGATCTGAAGTGATTTTAATAAGTGTTTTTATGCTATATTTTATTGCATTTTCAAAATCTTTTTGATTTTAATATTTTAAAACATATCAATAATTTTTTAATATATTACAATTTAATTATTTTAAAAGCACACTAGAGAAACAATACCACAAGTTTAAAAAAATAATTGGACTAAAAAAAATACGTCATCATATGCATTTATCATAAAATCACTCTTGAAATATATAGTTTTATTTTATTTTTTATTTTAAGTGTTTCGAGAGTTTGATGTTATTAATCTATATTCTTATTTTTAAAGAAAATTGTTACCTTACTTGTTTAAAGAAAATTACATTATTTTTTAATTTTTTTTTGTTATTTACCATATCTGAAACACTTAATGAAAATTTTTATGATTCTACCCGAATTCTTGACTTAATTTTTTTTAAGAGTGAATGAATTATTCTTATTCGAATAAAAATTTCATTATTTTGTGTGAACATATGTGTCAACAGCGGCCTTTATTTCATAAAGAATATCCTTTTTTTCTTGAAGAGAAATTATTGATGATTCTTGATGTGACAATATGATTATTTATTTCCATCACTAAATGATAATGCTGTTATCAAAAAACATAAATGACTTATCAGAAGTCACATTACAACTTTCTTTATGAATCTAATCAGAGAATGTTTTTTCTCAGACGCTTTTTTCATGTTCTTTGATTCATCACATATCAGATACACCATTGTGTTCTTGACCACCAATCCATTACCAAAGTTGACAAATATCTCCACATTGTCTCCAGATTCTAAATTTGACATTATGCCATGCCAATCTTCATCTTTAAAGGAAATTCCTGTGCCATGGTTGTGTATCTGGAATCTACACTTTGTGTAATTAACAATTAAGACTGTAGTAAATTCAGGTTCAATGATCTTAGGAGTTGATAAATAAACAACACACAAAATCATTCCTTTCATATCACTATCTTCAGGCACAACGAAAGAAACAGAGTGTCCCTCACCCATATGGGCCATACAGTAAGGATCATTCACAGCTGGGAGACAAACATCACCAGACTCACTGCTTGACAATACCTACACCATAACATAAAAGGCTTGTTCATTTATCTAATTTTTCTATTCAAATTGTCTTCTATAATAATTATTTTAACATTAATAATTACAAAGTTGGGATTTATAATCAAACAAACTACAATGTAGTACATAATCAAAACATATCAATGGTAATTAATCTAAACAAATCTGATTAATACTTTTGTTCTGTATGTATCATCATTAGGTCGTTACTGATATACAAAGCATTTAAGTTTTTGTCCTTTTAGTATATTTCTACCACGATTGGAAATATAACAGTCGTGAAGCCAGTAAATTAAAGTAAATAACCTTTAACCTCATGCCTATAACGTCTGATTACTGAAAATTGATTGTAAATTAAACGTCATTATAGAATTTCGTTCCTCTAGGGTCACAGGCCAAATCCTCCTATTGGGCCCCCCAAATTAGACGTCAATATTAATATTAATATCTCATTTTAAGTGTCAATATTAATATTTCTTTACAACATAGATGTCGGACACCCCAAATCAAGCCAAATCAAACGTCAAATCCTTCTTTAGATGTCGGGTTCCATATCAGACCTCAAAAAGGTCCGAACACTTTTGCAGATATTAGACGTCGGCCCCTGTTATATTCGACGTTGGATCTAGAGGATTATTGACGTCGGTTCCTACGATTTTTAAACCATTATTGTAAGTGTTTTTTTCCTCATCCTCACAGTGGCACGTGTCTATTCCCTCACCTTCATGGCGGCAAAATTTTTTGAAAAAATAAACATAAATTAACGTTTGTTCAAAGACAACATACGTCAATTTACATTGACATCATTTAACAGACGTCAAAAGTCTAAAATAACAAAAGTTAAAAGCTATTTTTGTGGTAGTGAAGGAAGTATTGACATAAAAGCAAAATCACTTGATTAGTTGATTACTAAAATAAGAAACCTCTAGGTGAGGTTCTATGAGAATATTAATTAAGCGTGCTAAAGTTGATTATTGTAGTTTCAGTCATATATTTAATTAGGATTATTCTATGTTCTCTAGATTAATAGAGAAAATGAAACTGAAAGTAAGAAAGAGAGACAAAGATAGAGAAGAACCTGATATATGTTATCGCTGACAGCATTGAAGAAATGATGGTATGTTCCAACACCAATCAAAGAACACCTGAAGTGCTGCTTTGAAATTCCTGATTCTGTAATATTGGCAAAATATTCAACCAAAATATTTTTCACTTGCTTAGATAACTGAAATTCGGTGTCACATGCTACCAGAACACTTCGAATATTTGCAAGGGTGCTAAGCAACGGTGCAATATCAATCGTATTAGCCTCAATATCCATGCAAAACCAATGAATATAAGAAATGGGATTAATTGTTTGCGACATCCAAGACCGAATAATAGAAGGAAAAAAATTATGAGATACTCTCTCAAATCCTCGTAGGGACATATATCCAATGCCTTTTGAGCTTATAATTGAAAAAGGCACATGTTTCACAACTATATTTTCAGCAATTAGAGTTATCA
>NC_028359.1:10558097-10566264 GCF_000741045.1 Vigna radiata var. radiata | reverse complement strand
AACATATATCAAGGAATATATCTTTTTCCATTTCATTCAGTGAACCTTCGATGCTTACTTTTATAATATCTGGAACACGATGCCAGCCAATTATCGGAAATTTAAACAATAAACTGTTCCATTCTTCTTTCGTCTTTTCAAATAAACTACTTCCAACGATTTCAAGAGCTAGTGGTACTCCTCCACAATAACTAATTACTCTTCTTGCAAGGTCTTCGTATTCATCCTTTGGTTTTGCTTCTCTAAATGCGTGCCAACTAAAAAGCTGAAGGGACTCCTCTGCGTTCATTCGCTCTATCCGAAATATAGAATCTATCGGCTGGTTCATCGGTAGGTCTTCATCGCTTGTTGTAATGATTATTACCGTTCCTTTACTGAACCAATAATGATTATCAGTCCATAGTGCTAAAATTTCATAATTGTTAGGCACATCATCAAGTACAATGAGCACCTTTTTTCCATAAAGTGTTTTCCGAATCATTCTTCTTCCTACATCAATGGTAGGAATCTCTACCTTTTGTTTTAGGATATCTAAAACAAGTTGTTCCAGTAAAAGAAGATACCCTCTTATTTCGCTAACTTGTGAAATATTTTCAATGAAACTTTTGTCCTTGAATGTCCAATGAATTTGATTATAGATCGCTTTGGCAAGAGTTGTTTTACCATATCCTTGGTCTCCACATATCTCTAAAATACAAACTTCAGTGGATTTATTTTTGATAGTTCGAATCAGATGTTCCACGTGGGATTGTAATCCTACTGGAAATTTAGTAGCAGACAAAACCGGTAAATTAAAGACGCTCTTAACAATTTTGTCCACTAATTCAGCATCGCTCCTTCAAGTTCAAGAGCAATAATAGAAGAAGTCATGTATTAAGAAAATGAAATCGGAGGCTTAAAAGATGGTTGATTGAGTGAGTGATGTACCTGTGATTGCTCTCATCCCATCCAAAGAAATTTGCAACTTTGGTGAGTGCATGGCTCCACCTGGACATGCCATGCTCCAGTTCTTTTCCTGAAAATGTTTGTTGTGCAGTTGCCTCCAAGGCTTTTCCAAAGTCACCCTTCTGAAGACGTACATCAGATGGTTGGATTTCATAATATACGGGCAGAACATGTCGGCAATAAGTTTCGTGCCATTTGATGATTTGTAGAAGCTGATTAAGACACCATGCAGATTGAGAGTAGGTTTGGGTGAAAACAATAATTGCTACACGACAGCGGCTGAGAATAGGTTCTTGGATATGAGTTGACTTCACTGCATTGTGGTGATGAAGGAAAGTGGTGAGACCAACAGTAGAAAAGGCAGAATTGAGATGAGAAATAAATTTTCTGTGGATGTCTTCTCCAGTGAAGTTGATGAGCACATCGTACTTCTGTGGAAGTTTGTATGATGAAGAGGCGTTATCCATGGAAAGGAATTGATGAGAGGTGATCAATAGTTAGAAAGAGAAACTAATACTGCAAGACAGAGAATGAGATGTTCAATTCAATGTAGTTTTAATCTTTTATTCATAAATGTTAAATACAATATTAACACATACATCATCACATTTGAATTTTTATTACATTTTTGTTGGACTTTTGCATTACGTGATAACCTTAACTTTTCATTTATATTCAAAATTGAAAACACATTTAATATTAGTTGAGATGAACAATTAACAATTTAAACACGCTCAGTAAAAAAATTAAAATGAACAAATTTTACAAATTAAAACCGAAAAAGACCAAAAAATACTTAGGATCACTTTAAAAAAATACTAACAAACCAAAATATGTATTAAGAATATTATATAATATTTTTTTTATAAATCAACTTATGCATAAGATAATTTTAGTTTATAAAACAATTTTTTTTTTTTTTTTACTTTTCTCTCGTAAGAAATATTGAGGAAAAAAATCACCTCAATATCATAAACTGTTAATCTTGTTTATCTTTCTTAGAAGTTTTTAGAGAAATTTTCTTCGAACATCCTCTTGGTCAATAAAAAACACATTTTTCCATTATAATATTGCGATATGAACACTAGTTTTTTATGGGTATATCTTATAAGGCTGCTGGAGTTGATTTTGGTTGAACTCATGAATTTTTTATGCAATTTTTCCTGAAAAACACGTTTAACAAAGCTGTTTACAACTCTTTGCCAAACAAAGAATTTCAGTTACAACTTTTTTTATTTTTCCACTTATGGAAAATAGTATCTATTTTCAAAAGTCTTGCCAATGGTGTGATATCAAGTTGTAAAAGGTTAATAATTATCATTAAAAATTTCATTAAAAGGTATCATTAGTTTCATAGAATTAATTTTAGTCAACATGTTACATTTACACAAAGAATAATGTATTTAGATTAAATTTATATTGTTGAAATCAATTTCTGTTAGTGAACCATATTAGATAACACCAACTTTCCTTGATTTTCAAATGGTAAAGAAATTATTCTTATTAAATGCATCTTTGAATAGTACTTTTAATCATATTATTTTTGTTTTGACTTTGAAAGGTAAATTAGAATCAATTATGAAAGAATGGAATCTAGTCTAAACATGTATTAAATATATGATAGATCCAGATTTTATGAACGGAAAATTACTTTATTATTTTCAGATTAGTTAATCTAATCTAATGTTTTTTTAAAGAGAATAAATTCCAGTTTTAAAATTTATGAAAATTTGATAAGAAAGTTTATAAGAAATAAGTTATGTTCTATATTAAATTATTGCTTCACTCCGTTTATACATTTTTTTTTCATTGTTTAATCATGATAACCATAAACTTTGACTTTATAATAGGATTTGGAGGCATTTTTTTTGTACAAACTTGTTCTTTGGATTCACTATCCGAATGCTTATAGAAAATTTTGAGAATACCTTTATTTTTTTTTATCATAAATTAAAATGATTTGATGTATAATTAAAAATCTAATTATTTTTATAAATTACAAGCATGGTCTCAGAAACTAATGGATTTGGATATTTATAAAGAAAAAACATTTTAAACACCAAAATGAAGTCTCATGTGTGTTTGACGAAATGCATTATATATTCTAAAATTAACACTCATGGAAGGCAATTTTTAACATCTATTATAATATTCTTCTTCCTCATTATTTTCCAAAGCTTTTATTCTAAAGACTTTGTTAGCAGAAGGAGCCTAGCTTTGCATCTTGGCAATTGGACCAATACAAGGCCTATTAGCACCACACTAACTAAAAGGAAGAGTAGGAAATCACAATATCTTTTGGATTATCATTGAGGAAGGCATTTGACAGAATCATATTATAAAGATATCTTTGTTTGGTATAAATTAATCATAGATTCTAATAAGAGAATATCTGTTGTCAGTTTCTATTTCCTCCCAATGCGGTCAGCGAATGATTGGTAACCAATACGCATATTTATTTCAGCATAATGAATGAAAAGAGAAAGTTGGAAAAATTATTTCTCTTTCCTTATCTCTATAATTTTATCGAGATTGTGTTGACCTCGAAAACTTTGCAGAAATGAGATAATACACCGACTATATTTTTGCCTCCCTGTTTTTTCTCTTTATATTGTAATCTCAATACTTGGTTTGAATGATGATTCTCATTATTTTTACCAAACCAACTCATGACTCTCATTGATCATTACCACACGATTGAAAATTATTACAAAAAGAATGACTATCCATCAGGATCTTCAAGATTCTCCTACAACAAAGGGATAAGAGGATGTCGAGGCTATTCATCAAATAGAGGAGGCTTTGGTGGAAGATCAAATTCAGGTTCATACAACTCAAAGGTTTGCACTTTTTGCAATATCACTGGACACACTATTGACGAATGCTTTAAGAACCATGGTTACCCTCTGTTAAGACTGCAATACCAACGACAAGTGCACCGGTCGTAGCGTAACAAGTGATAAATATCGTTCTCTCCTAAGGGACTTGTGCAACACATGACAATTCTTCCTTTTATAACTCAATTAGACATCAAAGTGCACAAAAACAACACAAGAAACTCTTTTTGGTATTTTATCAAACAGTTGGTGTGCAAGGAATTTAACATAGTGTATTTACAATTTGTCAAGACTAGAATTCATCCATTTCATTCTCATGCATTCACAAACATCTCAATTCCATCCAATAAGTATTCAATTTCAATTCTAGGTTCAATCATATTTCTCAATACTTCAAGAACCACAATTCATGCCATGGGTGATCAAGTCACAACAAGCATTAAGCATAAAATTCAAATACTAACATGAATTGGAAAAGCATATATCATTAGCATCACAAAATACATAAGAATTCCATATTTTACAACTAATCTCAACAAATAGGAAAAGCCCTCCATGGAGGAGAACTTAGGGTTCTACAAATTGAAGAGATAAGGAAGAAATGGGAACCAAAGAGAAGATGCAAAGCCTTTCCCAAGGTTCTTGGCAACTGCTCCATTCTCCATTTGCGCCTCCCTTTCGCATCTCCATCTCCAATTTGTGACTTATCTTCTTCCTCAACCCAAAAGGGGCAAAACCACCATTGATGAAGCTTGAAGACCCAAGGAGGAGTGGGAGAGCTTCCCAACACCCTAAATAGCCTCCAAGGGCCTCTCCCAATCTCTCTAGGTGAAGAATAAATTGTAGGAGGAGAAGAATGCCCCAAAAATTGTGAGACCCATGTTTAAATAACCCATTTTGACACATCAGCGGAAAGTCGCACCCAGCGCCCCTTCTGTGGCGCCCGAGCGCCAAATTCTGGGCAAAACAGCGAAGCAAAGGGCACCCAGCGCCCTTCTGGGGCGCCCAGGAGTGAAATCTGCAGAAAAAGGGCGCTCAGCGCCCCCCAGGGGCGCCCGAGCGCTATAATTAAGCACCAACAGCGAACCATAGGGCGCTGGGCACCCTTCTGGGCCGCTCGGGCGTGGAAATTGGGCTGCAGCACACAGAAGGGCGCCCAGCGCCCCTCAAGGGCGTCCAACATGGGTATTTGCTTCAAATTGATCTTTTATGGTCCCAAAACATGTTCGCTTGAGTTCTTGCTTGTTTTCCTCCATTAGAATTGTTTCCTATTCATTTATTTCACACACTCAAACGTAGAGATTAGAGGTAAAAACAAGCATATACTAAATAAAACACAAGAAAACTAGAAAACACACTAAACGTGAGGATAAAACAAGGTAAAAGATATGAAGGAGTTGATTTGTTCACAAAATATACACACACAAACACGTAAAATCAACCGTTATCACCCTCCTGGGCATAAACTGCACAGACTTGTTATCACTCCTCAACTCAACATTTGATAGCCCTCCTGCAACAACAAACACAATTGGGATCCTCTGCAACTACTTCCCACATCAATCAAACTGGTACAACTTTCTCTCCAAATACTTCTTTTATAGGTAATGTGCTACCAATTTCTCATGCTACAGACCATGCCATGTGGATTATAGATTCAGGAGCCAGTGATCATGTAACTTTTTCCTTGCATCTATATTCATCCTATAAGACTATTGATCCCATCATAGTAAAACTACCAAATGGACAACAAACCATAGCCTCATATTCTGGAACAGTAAAGATTAATGATTCTTTGTTTATTTCTAATGTCCTATATCTTCCACAATTTAATTTCAATCTTATATATGTTTCCAAGCTTACCACAACCCATAATTGTCAACTAATATTTCTTGACAATCAATGTTTTATACAAGACAGGCACACCAAGAGGGTGATTGGTATAGTTGATCCTCAAGATGGGTTGTATACACTTATGACCTCTTTTAGCTCCATCAACACCACAATTTGTAATAAGGAAGCCATTGATATTTGGCATTACAGATTAGGCCACCCCTCCCATAAGAGATTACGTGTTATGCAACAGTTATATCCTATGATTAATTTTGATCACTCTTTTATTTGTACTCCTTGTCATATGGCTAAACAAAGAAAACCTTCTTTTCCTCATAGTACTTCTCAAGCTTCTTCTATTTTTTCCTTATTACATGTTGATATTTAGGGCCCTTGTGCTGCTAATTCTATTCATGGTCATAAATATTTTTTAACCATTGTTGATGATTTTTCTAGATATGTATGGGTGTTTCCTTTAATCTCAAAAGTTGAAACTCAGTCACATTTACAATCTTTCATTACCTATGCTGAAAGGCAATTTAAAACTAAGGTCCTAAGCATTAAATCTGACAATGGAACTAAGTTTATTATGGCCGAATTTTATAAAAATACTGGAATTGTTCATCAAACAACTTGTGTTGAAACCCCCCCAACAAAATGGCTTAGTTGAGAGAAAACACCAGCAATTATTAAATGTTACCCACTCCCTCCTTTTTCAAGCACACTTACCAAACATTTTCTGGTCTTATGCTCTTGTTCATGCCTCTACCCTCGTCAATTGCCTTCCCACTCCTCTCCTAAATAACCATTCTCCACACCAACAATTATACAGTTCTCCTTTTGATATTACCACTCTTAAAGTTTTTGACTGCCTTTGCTTTGTCAACACCTTGTCAAACAATAGACATAAACTTGATCCAAGAGCCTTACCTGCTATTTTCCTTGGCTATAAACCACACAAAAAAGGCTTCATCACCTTCAACCTCAAAACCAGGGCCATTGAGATTTCTAGAAATGTTGTCTTCCATGAAAGTTGTTTTCCTTACCACAATGAATCATATACCACTCCTAATTCCCACCTTATCACTCACCCACCTATGCTCTATATTGACCAATGTATACCTACACCTCATACAGATACTTCACATCCTTCTCCACCCAGTTCACCTTTCACCCTACCTGCTCCTAACATTAGAAGATCCACCCGACAGAAAAACATACCTTCAAGACTATATGAATTTGAAACTTCTTATGCATTAACTATTACCTCTCATTCTTCTGGTATCAAACATCCTCTTGCTTCTATCATTTCATATAAGAAACTTGCATCACCTTACTACCGATTTATTATGCAAATCTCTACTAACATTGAGCCTAGATCTTATTTTGAGGCATCCGAGTATCCTCACTGGGTTAGAGCCTGCATTGGCCAGAAATGACACTTGGAAAATCACAGATTTACCTGCTGACAAAACTGTTGTAGGCTGTAAATGGGTTTTCAAAATCAAACACAAGGCTGATGGAAGCATTAAAAGAAATAAAGCTAGATTGGTAGCCAAGGGCTACACTCAAATTGAAGGTCAAGACTATCTAGATACATTTTCTCCCGTGGTCAAAATCACAACAGTTAGATTAGTTATAGCTCTTGCGACAGCACATAATTGGCATCTTAAGCAATTAGATGTTAATAATGCTTTTCTTCATGGTACATTAAATGAAGAAGTTTATATGATACCTCCTCCAGGGCTCAACTATATCAAACCGAATCAAGTATGCAAGTTACAAAAATCACTTTATGGTCTTAAACAAGCAGGCAGACAGTAGTATGCTTGTTTATCTGATTTCCTCTTATATAATGGCTTCCTCCAATCTGCATCTGATCATTCCTTGTTCACAAAACATTTTGATTCAATGTCACTATTTTAGTGATTTATGTTGATGATATAGTACTCACAGGAAATTATCTAACAGAAATCACTCATATTACTCATCTTCTTAATGCAACATTTAAGATTAAAGACCTTGGAAATCTTAAATTCTTTGAAGTGGCTAGAAACGAAGGTATTTCTATTTCCCAAAGACAATATACTCTGGACATTCTCAAGATGAAGGTTACTTAAACTTTAAGCCTGTTTCCACTTCTTATGACTATCGTACAAAGCTCAACACAAATTCTAGCCAACCTCTAACTAATGCAACTTCATCTTCTTATAGATGATTGATTGGTAGATTATTATATATCACCAACACTAGACCAGATATTTCATTTGCAGTACAACAGCTAAGTCAATTTCTCTCAAATCCCAACACAGATCATCATCAAGCAACTTCCAAGATTCTTAGATACCTTAAAGGTGCCCTTGGAAAAGGGATTTTCTTTCCATCAATAACATCATACAGTTGAAAGGCTTCAGCGATTCTGATTGGGCAGGCTGCATTGATACCAGACGAAGTATCATTGGTTACTCTATATATCTTGGCTCTTCACTTATTTCATGGAAATCGAAGAAATAAGCCACTGTATCCAAAAGTTCCTCAGAAGTTGAATACAG
>NC_028359.1:10552486-10554037 GCF_000741045.1 Vigna radiata var. radiata | reverse complement strand
AGTGGCTGAGAATAGGTTCTTGGATGTGTGTTGACTTCACTGCATTGGGGTAAAGAAGGAAAGTGGTGAGAGGAACAGTAGAGAGGGCAGAATTGAGATGAGAAACAAATTTTCTGTGGATGTCTTCTCCAGTGAAGTTGATCAGCACATCGTACTTCCGTGGGAGTTTGTATGATGAGGAGACGTTATCCATGGAAAGGAATTGATGAGAGCTCATCAATAGTTAGAAAGAGAAACTAATACTGCAAGACAGAAAAGGAGATGTTCAATACAATGTAGTTTTAATCTTTTATTCATAAATGTTAAATACAATGGACCTTTAGCATGTCGTATGTCATTATGTTGACTTTAATGTGTAGTATAATTATAATCGATTTCACTTTAAATTTTGAAGTAATTTGTCATTTGAGCAACAGTATGATAAAAAAAACCGGATGTTAATATGTAATCGTTTTTAAACATTTATAAAAATCTCGTAAATTGCCCATCTTTTTCATATTTTATCCCATTACGATAGAAAAGAATAACTCTCAATAAGAATATTCTTTTATTCTTTTTCCGTCTTCTTGAGATGTATTGGATTTGAATTTTAAAATACTCTTTTTCCATGTCTAGATACTATTAAATTTGACCAAGACTTTTGAATTATATGAATAAGTTTCGAGCTATTCAATTAGTTTAATTATAAAATTTTAAGGAGAAAAAAATATTCCATCATGCCATAAATTATTTTTAAAACTAATAAGAAATATATCCCTTGTCAAAATGTAGAAATTTTGATTAGTTATATTTTTGTTACAAAATTCCATAATCCCATTGTATTCTTTCGCTTCATAATAAATAAATAGTTCGAGAAAAGGAAAGATGGAAGAGAATACGAAAAAGTTATAAAATGCATAAAATGAAAAGGAAGTAGAAAATGATAGAATCGAAATTAGAAAGGAAAGGAGAAAGGGAGAATATAAAATAAGAAAACGATTGAAAAAAGGACTCAATTAAAAACTAAAAATAACAAGGGTGTACGATAATAAATTAAAATCAGAATAAAGAAGATTACTTAAAGTAAAATGGATAAAATAAAATCAGAACAAAATGGGAAAAATGAAAGACAAACATAGAAAATAAATCGAGATGGAAAAGAGAATAAAATAAAATAAATAAAAATAAGAAAAACATAAAGAAAGAGAGTAAAATAATCCCTCACAAATTTAATTATTTAGAACTTCACACAATTATATACCAAAAACTTGATACCTGAAAAGGCACTTATACAGACAAACATAACTGGTGCTAAGGGCTTCAAAACTCGAAACTCAAAATTTGACTTTGGTGTATCAAATAGGAAATTGGGTGACAAAAATTTTTTGTCGCCAAAATTTTTAAGGTAGTGTAAATAGTAAATAAAATCAAAAAGTTTATAGCCCAATTAAGTTCCTTTGGGCTGAAAAGCTATGAAATTAGGCTTTTATTTCATGCACCCTACAACTTCTTTCTTTTTCTCTTTTTTTTTTTTTTTTTTTTTTTTTTTTTTTTTGTAGTGTTTTCTTCCTT
>NC_028359.1:10530824-10543880 GCF_000741045.1 Vigna radiata var. radiata | reverse complement strand
TTTGGGCTGAAAAGCTATGAAATTAGGCTTTTATATCATGTATTCTACATCATCTTTCTTTTTCATTTTTTTTTTTTTTTTTTTTTTTTTTTTTGTTTTGTAGTGTTTTCTTCCTTCTTCTTCCTCTGCAGCATTGTGACTGTAACAATGACTATAATGTAGGACATTAATAGAAGATGGTTAAGTCTTTCCCTAATGTTATGAGGGTGCAGTTAATAATTCTGGGAGTGCAGGAAACAATAACCATGGAATTAACATGTGCTTTGTTCGGCATATTACTGTCGACCAGTTTTCACACCTCTACGTAATACAGAAAGATCCATCTTTGCCCATGATTTGATGGGTACCAATTTTGTAAAAGAAAAGAAAAGATAAGAAAAGGAAAATCATTGATGATCCTTTAAATGATGTGAAGTGATTTTACTCCGTTTTTATTATGCTTACATTTTATTGGATTTTCAAAATCTTTTTATTTTAATAGGTTTAAACCCTTTAATCGTTCCTATTTTTGGAGCGTTTTCTCAATTTCATCTCATTTTTATTAAAACTCCCAATTAAGTCTTCATAAGAGCTAATTTCAATCAATTTAGTCCTTTCCGTTAAATCTAGTTAACGGAGTTAACTTTTTGTACAAGAGGGAAGATGACATGTCATTTTTGTAAAAGTGGTTAAAAACGTGAATAGTGGCGGCATACTGCTCCATCACCTCCTTCGTAGTGCTAGCGATGCTCGTCTCCTTCACCACCTCGCCACCGGAAGGAAAAGCCATCGTGAGTTTCGTTAGAACCATGGCCGTCAAATCTCGAAACTTGTAGTGTAAAAACTCCAAAATCACAGTGTCACCATGAGCATCACCGCGAAACGAAGCTCCTTGCTTCATCTCCTTTATCACGAAACACTTTCTTGCAACTTGCAAAATCTGAAACACAGAAAGCCCCAAATCTCTACACACCAAAATCCCTAAATTGCGATTTTCGCTCATCTTCCAACCACCGAGACGGAGCCATCATCTTCGCAGACCTTTAATCCCAAATTGAATCCCAAATTCAGTTTTATTAAATCCTAAATCCTTTTTCAGAAACCTTTATAAACTGTCTCTGTGCAATAATACACATTCACCATCACACCCAACCACAAGAACAAAATGTCTCTGTGCAACCTTTACTTGGTTCAGTTTCAGAGGGGAGCGAGGAAGCAAAGCCAAAGGTTGGTCCGCCACAAGCGGCAGTGACGCTTCGACGCAGGCAGCACCACCAACAATGACCCTTGACTGACCAAACTGAGGTGTGGCGGCGCCAGTCGAAACTGTTGTTCGGAGAAGAGACAAGGAAGGAGAAATTGGCGCGGTCACCGGCGGAGACCGTGGCGACGATCGGTGACTAGCGACACCTAGGCTCGCGGTGTGCAGAGGTTGTTTCAGTGGCGACTTTGTGTATGCATGGAGAGGAAGTTGGTGCCTCTCTAGGGTCCCTTTTCCTGTGCTCTTTGCTCAAGTGGAAGAGGCAGAAACCTAATTGGTTTCTGGTTTGAAAAAATTTATTTTAAATTATTAAATTTTTCTAAATGCCACGTTTCATCAAGGTTTCAACACTACAAATGCCACGTTACATAAATGAACACCTCATCCATCTCACTGTACAAAACTTCACGGTGTTAACTTTTTTTTAACGGAAAGGGCTAAATTGATTGAAATTAACTCTTATGAGGACCCAATTGGGAGTTTTAATAAGAAGGGGATGAAATTGGGAAAACGCTCCAAAAATAGGGACAATTAAAGGGTTTAAACCATTTTAATATTTTGAAATATATCAATAATTTTTTAATATATTACAATTTAATTATTTTAAAAGCTCACTAAATAAACAATACTACAAGTTTAAGAGAAAATTCCGACTCAAAGAATATATTATTATCATATACATTTTTCATAAAATTCACATTTAATATATATATATATATATATATATATATATATATATATATATATATATATATATATATATATATATATATATATATATATATATATATATATATATATTACCGTATGGCCTAAGGGTCATACACTTATTCCACACCGAGCAAGTCGGACAGTCTATGAGAAAAGGAAACAGTCAAGCAGCGACTGAGCGTGGCAGAACGATTGAGCAGGAGCAAACGACCATCAATACGGACATCCGACCTTAGTAAGAAAACATGTTATTCCACTAAAATCAAGGTAAAGGATAATTAAAGATAGTGACGAGATTGGACGGTGATTAAGGTTTCACTAATCTCAAGCCAATTATTTGCTATTCTTAGATTTATCTTTAAGGGTCATCAATTTTTAACCAATTTATTTTCACACCTCAATAAACTTAACTTAGATGTTGTTTCACTAACACATTTATGCAACTAAAATGTTATTTTTATCATGTTTATGTATCTGATGTTCAATAAACCTAATTATAACAAATCTTAATTAAAATATTCTTTTAAAGTACAAAAACCAATTAAAAATCCAATATTCAAGGTTAAATGAGGACATAAATATGCATTAATCACTTAGCCATGTTCATTGTGGTAAGATATCTAGATTCAGATATGACTGTGACTTTAGGTTGCCATTTTCTGTTTGAACTGTTCAAGATTTTTTTATTTAGTTTTTTCTCATCAAAGATCTTTTCAAGAGCCAACAAATGATTTACTATGTGGATAAATCTTTTCCGGACATCATAGATGTTTTCTCCATTCTCCATTCTAAAAATCTCATATTCTTGAATAAGACTATTCTTTCTTGATCTCTTAAATTCATTTAAATTTGTGCCTTCATGTCTCACTTCCAAGACGTCCCACATTTCTTTAGTTGATTCACAAACAAAAATTATATAGAATTCATCGATGGTTCATGTAAAAGATATAATATTTTTTGCTCTCACATCAAAGTGTGCTCTCTTGTTTTCATTAAGATTCCATTAAGATAATTTTTTGGGTACAATCATACCTTTTTCAATCTTTGTGAGTTGAGAAGGTCCATTTATTACATCCCATACACCTTTGTCTATTGATTCTAGACAAATTTTCGTTCTAATTTTTCAAAATGGAAGGTGATCTATTTATAGATGTCCCTTCAACAAATGTTTGAGATATATTGGTCATAACATGATTTTTTTAATTGATTAATATCCTATTAATCAGTTCTTATTCCAATTGTTAAAAGTGTTAAAACTAATAGATCTCAACTAAGAAGGGGTTGAATTGGATTAAAATTTTACACCTACCTTCTTAAAAAAAATGCAATGTATGTTACTCTTTTGAGTGAACTTTCTTAATCAATACAATATGTAAAAACATGTAAAGAAAGAAATGCATGATACACACAAGATTTTATATTGGTTTGACTTAAATGAGGTTGCATTTAGTCTTCTTCCAAACAACTTGAGTTTGAAAGGAAATACACTATAAAGATGTAGAAATTACAAAATTACAAGTTTGCCTATGCAACCTTAACCTCTAGCAATCAAGAATCATCCTTTAAGGTGATGTTTCACACAATTGCCCTTAACCCTTGCCTTCAAAAAAATTATATACAATAATGATCAAGTTTACAACAAATGCAAAGAAAAGAAAACACCTCAAGTGTAGATTTCAAACCAAAAACCAGACTAATTCACCATTCATCTACATCCAAACACACTTGAAGGCTTCTTTTCTTTGATTTTCACTTATGAAGGTCCTTTGTCAAAAATGTTTTCTAGTCATTCTTGCTTCACAAATTAAAGTTCTGAATTGCATCCCCATATTATAGAATAAAGACAAGACCCATTTATATACAAAAATATGATACTCATATTTTTAATCGATTTTGATTTTAATATAATCAATTAAAATGGACAGCAAGCATCTCCTGACATGCATTTTAACCAGATTCAATAATAAGTTAAGGTCAAGTATTTTTATCTTCTTCCACTTTTTGGAATATCATCAAAAACCTATTACTAATCATGCTCCCCTTTCAACTTCCATATACTAATTAAATCAATCTAATAACACATATTAAATGAGTTTGTTAATATATTAATTAAATAAGTTTAACAACTTACATTAGTATATGGTATACTAATTTATATTGTTAATGAGTCAACTCTAAATATTTTTGCATATCATTTTTACTTTGCACATGCTACTATTTATATTTTTCTACACTTATTGGACTTTTAAACCTATAAATTATTTTTATGGTTAATTCCATATTCAAAACTTAATTACAAACTTAAAAATATTTATTGTTTTTTCCTCGATTTCTAATTATTTTTAATAAACACACGAACCAACATCAACCCGTAGTAAACGCATGTTTAAAACTAGTATAATTATTAAAGAAATTCTATCATTTTCACTTTAAACATTCAATTAAAGGTAACCGTGACAAACATGGTAGGTATTAATTAATATTTTTTCTACACTTAATTAACTTCTGAACCAAATTTAGTTTTGAAGATCATTGTTTGTTTTACAAGTTTTACTAAAATTATTCTTAATAAACTATTGTAGTGAATCTCCTGTGTTTTTTTTAATGATTTTCAACATCCGGTGGAAAAAAAAGGATTATCAATCAGGGACAATATTAGTTAACAAAACAACATGATATACATTATATAATAAAAAAGTAACCTATAACAAACTAAAATTTAAGACTACAAAAACGTATATACCGATAACAAGGAAACTTACTTGATTTAAACCCACATTTTCCAAGTGATTTCGGTACTAAAACATGATTAGCAACTGATATTCATTTGATGATATGCTCAACCTTCAAAATTACCAATACCTTGACTCAATAAGAAGATTGAAGGATCATTTCCCAAAACAGAGCCTCGACCTAAGAAGTTCAATTTTGGGTTAGAACACATTGATGTAAACATCCATTTTGTATTTTTAATAAAAATCCAAATACACATAAGACATATAAATCCTCAATTTTACTAATTTATGATTTTTAAAAAGGAAAACTTGATGTAATTGTGCAATAATTATTAAAGCAATCAAAAAAAAAAAAATAACTCACCAAAAAAGGCATTTTGAATTCGATGAAGCTCCCTGCTGACATCAACCACATCCATTCTGTCTTTTGGTGATTCCACAGCACAGGCAAGACCAATTTTAAAAAGTGAAACTAAGCACTTTTCAACATTTGGATTAAGATTCCAATCATTTTCCTCAATTGGAATAAGTCGCTGATCCAAAATTTGAAAAAGTTTACTGGGAAATGAAATTGCAACAAAGTTACAAATATTTTGACCATCTTCAAACATTTCATCTGTAGGTCTTCTCCCAGTAAGCATTTCCAGCAAAAGAATTCCAAAGCTGTACATGTCGCCAGAAGTTGACACTTCAGCACCCATTCCATACTCTATCATTATACAAAACTATCAATACACAATACTAAGATATAACATTCACAGCACAAAATTCTGAGAATTCAAAGCAACTTAACGATTGAAAAACAGAAGAAAATACCTGGAGGAGCATAGCCAACAGTCCCCTTTATTGCAAGTGTACTTGATTGTTTGGAGGTAATACCTTGGATTGTTGAGAGAAGTCTTGCTATGCCAAAATCACTTACATGAGCAATCATTTCATCATCAAGAAGGACATTGCTTGGCTTTAAATCACAATGAATGATCGACTGCTCACATTCATGATGAAGATATTGTAATGCAGAAGCTACGTCAATCATTATACTTAATCTTTGTTTAAGGCTCAATGTTCTTGGGTGCTCAACACTTGTTGTGGTAGGATGCAACCATTGCTCCAGGCTTCCATTTCTCATGTACTCAAAGATCAAAGCTTTGAATTCTTGACCTTTATAATCTGTGCTGGAACAACATGTCAAAATCTGAACAAGATTTCGATGCTTAATATTTTTTAGTGCATTACATTCTGCCACGAAGCTCTTGTGAGCTCCTTTTCTTTGCAGGTTTAGAACCTTTACNGCNACAACTCTGTCTTNGAGCTCAAGAGTTCCTTTGTAGACAGAACTGAAATTCCCACTCCCTATCAAGTTTGTAGTTGAGAACCCATCAGTTCCATTGTACAAGCTTTGGTAGGAAACTTTAGCCAATTGGTGAATTGTTGATGAATTAAGGGAAGGTTTCTTTCCCTTTTTCCTCGACCAATAGATAGTTAAGGCAGATAATAGTACAATGAGAGAAACAACTACACTTAATGTCACCACTATCAATCTGAACTTGTGGTGTTTTGCATGTTTCTTAATTTTAACAGGGCATGGTGGCAGATGCAATTCAGAAATACCTCCACAAAGCTTACTGTTTCCAATCACCCCCAATGCACTTACATTCCGAAAGACACCTTCAGTGGGTACCTCACCTTCCAANATATTAAAAGATACATTCAAATATTGTANGAAAGAAAGGTTTTGCAGGAAATTTGGAATTGATCCNGACAAATGGTTTTGTGACAGGTCCAAAAATATAATGCTTTTAAGTGATGCCAAAGAAGATGGTATGATTCCTTGTAAAGAATTCCCTTGCAAATAGAGGTACTCTAACATTATGCATTTTCCAACACCAAGAGGAATGTGACCAGATATATTATTGTTTGACATATCTAGAAAGTCAATGTTGTTTATATTTCCCACTTCATCTGGTATACTACCACTCAAGGAATTATATGACAAATCCAAATTGTCAAATAGAGAGGTAAGATTAAAAAGCTCTAGTGGTATGGTTCCTGATAGATGGTTCTCTGAAAGATCAAAATGTTGTAGCAGTTGACAATTGCCTATACTTGGAGGAATACTCCCTTCAAATCGATTTTCTCGTAGATTCAAATAAAACAATTGACTCAAGTTTCCAATGAAGGGTTCTATATTTCCTGACAACTTGTTTCCCCCTAATCCTAACACTCGAAGCATTTTAAACTTTCCAAAAGTTGTTGGGATAATACCATCAAAGTGGTTCTTGTAGATTGTCAAGAGAGTTAAGCCAATTAAATTTCCTATTGCCTCAGGGATTTCTCCAGATATCTCGTTGTATCCGAGATATAGTTGACTTAGTTGAGTCGACAAATTTCCCAAAGAATTTGATAATTGACCTCCCAAACTATTGTAAGATAGAGCTAATATTTCCAACTTAGTACAATTTACCAATGATTTTAAAAACTCCAAATCATTAGTTGAATTGTAACCTAAATTGTTTTGACCCAAGCTTAGGAAATAAAGTTCATGTAGTTTTCCAAGACCTGGAATTCTTCCCACAAAATGGTTCTTAGAGAGATCAAGGAGTGAAAGACTGGATGCATTTGCAATGGAAGGTGGGATTGGACCTGAGAATTGATTGTTAGAAAGTGTAAGTCCCTGAAGATTGTGGAGGGTGTGGAACATGTTGGGTGGAAGAGAGCCACTAAGTTGATTTTCAGTGACTGAGATTCCAGTAAGAGATGACATATTATAAAGACAGGAAGGAATTGATCCACTCAGTTTGTTGATACCTAAAGCTAGAATAGTTAAGCTTTTGAGATGACATATTTCTGGTGGAATATCTCCCTCTAAATTGTTAAAAGTAAGTGATAGATATGTTATTGAAGAAAGATTCCCAATGGAAGATGGAATTTCTCCTGTTAACTGATTTTGACCAAAGTNCAAAAACTGAATGTTCCGGAGCAATCCGATTGTAATAGGTATTTTTCCTTTCAGATTGTTTCCATACAAATTTAAAATTTTGAGTTGAGTACAATGCGTCAAATTTAAAGGAATTTCTCCTCCCAATGTGTTATTTTCAACATTGAATTTCTGTAGTTGGGACAATCTTCCCACTTCGAGTGGTAAATTGCCATAGAAACTGTTGTTTCCAAGTACAAATTTTCTGATGTAAGAGAGATTACCTATTTGAGGAGATATGTACCCTTTCAACTTGTGCCCTTGCAAGTTCAGCTCAGTAACCCTTGGAAGTGTGGGATGGCATGTGATTCCATACCAATTACAAAAGTGAGTAGAAGTATTCCAGGAAAGCAAGATCCGATTTGGATCACTCGATATTGATTCTTTGAATTTGATTAATGCCATATGATCGATCTCATTTTCTAGAGCAAAAACATTGTGTTTGGAGTTGCATGTAAAGTTGAAAAACAGGGGAACATATATAAACCAAAAAGCAAGTAACCAAAGAGAAGATGGCTTCATCTTTTTGTGAGCAATTTATGGAGATTCTATAATGATGGTACTTTATTCTTTCATAGATTTATTTATAGAGAGGTTAGTAAATAAGGTGGAATAGGAAAAGCAGCTCTTGCTCTACAAGTCAAGCTAATAGCCAATATAGTAAATATGAGTGGACACCTTGTTTTGTAGCAGCCGCTGTTACACACCAATATGTGGAAAACATTTTAAATGGAGTTATTTTTTTTCTGATGGCAGAAGGTAATGTGGGAAGTTTCATTTGTAGATGATGTGCTTATTTTATCCCTTCAAGGTGGCTTATTGTGTGTATCCTAGCGTTAGAATAAGCGGTTGAGGGTCTTCCGGTGGTGCAGTTGTGTGGTGCGGATTTGTTTAAGGTTTTCGTTGTTAGATAAGTTTGTATTTTTTCCTACTCAAAAAGAATTATTAGTTGAAATGTTTATTTATTTTAAAGAAATTAAAACCTAATTAAGACATACAAAAGTCATTTTATTTATTTAACATGAAAATTTTATTTTTTACAAAGACTACATTTTACTAGAAAATATGTTAGAAGTGATAACTTGAGTTTTTTTTTTTTTTTCAAAAGTTAGGTATTAATAAAATCAATAAATATTTCACATGGTGGTTTGAGAAATATACATGAAGTGTTATTTAATTTATGAAATTGGTTATACATGAGTATGATATAAAAATATTGTTATAATTGAGTATGATATAAAAATGTAACTATATATTTCATTTAATATATAAAAACTCACAAGATCAAAAAGTATAAAGTATTATTATATATTTCATTTAATAGCATGATGATAAGTATGACATAAAAATACTGATTTAAATATAATAAAATTACAACATATTAAACTACATACTAAAATATATAATTTTATATGTATATATAAATAATATTATTTTTTGTGGATCAAACTTATCTCAACCTTGGTCCTTCCACTTCCACTTGAGAGGAGGTTTTGGGAGATATTTTTTTTTGAATCCACTTAAGGGGATTTTCTAAAAAGAAACTTTTTCAGAAGGAATGGGTTAGAACTAATTTATGAACCATATATAACTGAATGGTTGTGGTTTAATAACTTCAAAGAGTGTTGGTCATTCTCTAGCGTGTCGAATCGGTCATTCTGTTGACTTTAACGTGTAGTACTGGTTATTATCTTGACTTTAAATTTTCTTTTCCCATCTTATTTTCTAGCTTTTTTGAATAAATCTGACCAAGAATTGAAATATCACCATTGAAGAGTCTTCATAAATTTTGCTAAAAAAAGAATAATAAAATGAAGCATTTTTCTCTGAGGTTACTTTCTTTTTGGTTTATACAATCTCCTATTTTTCCACTCTTGACTTTGAAACTGAGAAACGAGTCTTTTATGTCTAAACTCATAAAAGACGTGAGAAGTTATATTGATTTTGGATCCTGAACTTCTATTCTTATGTTTTCGTCCCTGTACTTCTGAAAATGCTGTTTTTAGACATGTTGAATTGGTCATATAAATATTCTTTCAAGCATTACTCTTTAGCTGAAATATCTTAATGAGTGTCCCTACAAGAAGAAAATTCCACACCACGCGGTGTGCTTGTGAAAATAATAAATGTGCAATTAATTAATTTTATATTTGAGAAATGTCAATCTATTTTGTAAGTTGTTAATGGATTTTTTATCTTAATGGATCTAACTTAGGTTAGGTTAGTATGATCTATATGTCGTAATAGCTTATTAAGATTTGATTTTGTGGTTATCAGTCTAATATTGTTTAACGCAATTAATTTTATTATTATCTCTTCAGTTTATTGGTATTTATTCAATTTCGAGGCCATCTAAGCCATAAATTTAATACACTTATCGTTTCACTTTTACATATTTCTTATTTTTTCATCTATTTATTTATTTTTATTTAAGGTTCTAATTTTGACTTATATGACCAGAGAAAATGTTTTATGAAATTTGGAAAATTATTTGAGAATGAAGATGCAAATGATATCTAAAAAAGATAAGGAAAAGAAAGCCTTTTAAATAGAATACTTCTATCCTCTGTTTGAATTACTCTAAAAATTATCCTGGCTATAAACTCTATCAGAGTTTCTTGCTAGTTTTGTGATTCTCGAATATTTTCGAGAAGTTCCTGTTATATATTGGGAAACTTGCGCAATACATCACAGATAAGTTCTTAAGGACAGTGGATCTATACGTTTCAAGAAATTGCAGCTTGAAATTTTGTAAGCATTTTTACTACAATCTTAAGGACTTAAATTTCAGTCTGTCAAAGATATGTGAAGTGTACCTACTGTGAATATTCTTAAAAGTTTATTTATTATTTGATATTTTAATTTTGAGTGTTCTAGTAAATGTTTGTGTTTTGTTTGAATGATAATGATATTTTACTTATATATGTAATCAATGAAATTAATGTAGAGATATGAATATTTTAAAATGGAAATTAGTTTTGATATATGAGTAAAGGATAATGATATTTAGACAACATTTTTTTTTTACAACATTTGAATATTGATTATGTGTCAATTTATGATTGGTCTTAAATTACTCCATAATAGTGTTTATGATTATTATTATTGATTATGGAGTAATTCATGACCAATCACATATTGACACGTAATCAATATTCAAATGTTGTCAAAAAAATATTGTCTAAATATCATTTTCTATGAGTAAATATGGTAGCCGTAACCTAATAATGTTATGCTAGGTAATCAATTATGCTTAAAATATTATGCAGGAAAAGAAAAGCATTAAAGACAATTGATTCTAATTAATTTTTAGAAAGAAAAATGGTTTAATAAAGTGGTTTGATACGGTGAGTGCATGCCACTGGTTGTTTTTTAGTTTCTTTACAATTTTGGAGAAAGAAAGAAGAATTATGGAGCGAGAAAGGGGTTTATATAATTTAGCAGTATTTTCGAATTTTCTTAGAAGTATGAAAAATTCACCTTTGTTGATTGTTGATATTTATAGATATTAATTTAATTTTGAATGCCTTGAACGATGATTAAATGCTTGTATCTTGTTTGAAGGATTCTTGAATTTTGGTAGCTTTGGTAGTTGTTTTTTTTTTCATAAAACTCTAATTATAAGACCATTTGAATAATAGTTCTGCCTTTTCCACATGGAATTAATGTGTGAGATTGCAATAATAGTGGTTTAAATAAAATGGAAGACACATAAATCTAAGTATTGAAAGATTTGTGTTTAAATCTGGAAGAAATTTACTTTCCTTGAGAGAGATATAATTGTGGGTAGAAAATCTTTTTATAACTCTTCGAGTATTCTAATTAAAATTCAAAATCAGATTTTGCCTTAAGTTATTTTTTAAAATCCTAATTTCAAAAGTTTGCCAAATTGATTTGAGATTTTCTCCTTCCTAACGCACAAACCTTGTTGGGTTTTATGTTCCGCCACAGGGAGAGTTTTCTCTCCCCCGTTCCAGGGAGGTCGCAGGTCAGAAACATGATATAACATTTCTCCTTCCTCTTTTCCTTTTTGGTCTTCTTATAGGGAAACCATTCTTTTTCCCTTCGTTTTGTTTCTTTCATCTCGTGCAAGGAGATTTGTGTTCTTTTTCTCTTCTCGGTCTCTGGTTCAAGCCGCAGATAACCACTCTCTTCTCCCTTCTTTTTGGCTTTGGGTTGCTACAGGTTAAACCTATTATGTGTGTGAAAGTGCTAGAGACTGCATTATTGAGAGGTTAAACTTTGTCATTAAAATTCTATGTGGTGAAAGAATTTTAGTTTAAACAAAGTTTTTAATGATTTTCATATCTCTTATGGGTGGTGTATGATTTGCAGCATACACTTGATGAAATCACCTATATGAGTGTCGAGTGGGGCCGCTTGCATGAGATCTTGACATGATCTCTAAAGCACTCATGGATACCGACCACGTGCATGGCCTAATAAGCGCAACACAACGATAACAACAAGAATTGTGGGGGTGTATTGTGATTGAAAAACCTCTAACACACGTCAAGTGTGTTTGGTTCATATAGCTTGCTATATCATTTACACGGTGTGTTAAATATCTCAATCTAAGACTGGTTCATATAGCTTGCTATACCATCTCTGATGCATTACATCCTATGAGACCCAGGATAAATGTTTCTTTTATTTTTCTCTTAACTTTCTCTTGCAATAAGTGGGAGATTGTTGTAAAATATTATTATTGCAATTGAAAATTGTGCAACATCCATAAACTTTTGCAAAGTTAATATTTTTAGTAATTAGCAACAAGTCAAATTTTTAAGTGCTGCAATGGTCAAATTATGTATTGTTTTTATTGTCTTTTATTGATTTTATTCTTCCCTAACTCTATAAATAGAGAACTCTTTCTCCATTCCAAAACATATCTCAAATAAGTCTTCTCTCATTTTTCTTTCTTATTTTCCTCCTTTAAAAGTTATCCTGGGTATAAACTCTATCAGAGTTTCTTACTAGTTGTGTGATCCTCGAATATTTTCGAGAAATTCCTGTTGTATCCTGGGAGACTTGCGCAATACACTGTAGATAAGTTCTTAAGAATAGTGAATCTACACGCCTCAGAAAATTGCAGTTTAAGATTTTTTAAACATTTTTACTACATTTATTGTGGCAAAAAGACATCTAATATAAAAGACTCCGAATTAATATTTTAGGAGAGAACCTATTAAACTATTGCAAGTATCATATTTACCCATCAAAACTAGAATTTCACACAGACACATATACATATATACATATATACACATATATATACATATATACATATATATATATACATACATACATATATACATATACATATATACATATACATATATATATATACATATATATATATATATATATATATATATATATATATATATATA
>NC_028359.1:10521190-10530154 GCF_000741045.1 Vigna radiata var. radiata | reverse complement strand
ATATATATATATATATATATATATATATATATATATATATATATATATATATATATATATATATATACTAACGTTGATAAGAATCGATTTTAGATTTCAAACTTGTTTACCTTTTATCACCCTTAGAGATTGCATTTTTTCATATCAGGGTTTCCAAACTCTTTAAACTTGATTTATGTTCTTTTATTACTTTACTTTAGTATGCCATTTTGCAATACTTGTATGTGTTCAACGATGTCCTCCTTAATGTTACTTCAACAATGATTTTTCTATTCGCATTACATAAGTATATATTTTCTTATTCAAAAATGATACTAAATTTTAGGTTTTCACAATGTTTTTTAAGATTTTTTAATTGTGTTTATTATTGTCTTTATTGTTCTTTTACTCGTGTAAAAAAACATATTATGTCAAGTAAAATGAACATATAATGACAAGTGTTATGGTGTCATAGTTCTGGCAGTTATAAAATGTTTATGCATTCTATGACATTATAAAAAACTACATCATAATAGGTTTAGGCTTATATTTCGTTTATTATGACATTTTTTCAGTTATTAGTCATAATATATTCAATTAACTATAACGTAATTCAATTTACCTGTCATAATATCTCGACTTCTATGACATAGTTATTTTTACTTATCAAAACATCTCCCATGTATTATGGCAGGTATTCGTTCACTTGTCATAATACGTAGTATTCACAATTAACCTATTATGAAATACATTGTCATGTACGTCATGAAAAAACTTGTTTTTTTTTTTTAGATTTATAGATGCTTACATTTAGCATACTATGACCAACAATGTCATGTACATCATAGAGAGGTTGTCTTTTTTTTTTTTAATGATATTTTCCTTGTCTTATCATCTCGTTTAATCAATTTACAATTAATTTGTCTGGAAATAGAAAAATTTAATTGAACAAACAAAATGGAATTCATTTTATCCATTAAATTATCCAATAATATTTAATACTTTTATTTGAACATAAAACTATATATTCAATCGAAATATTACATTAACTTATGATAACATTAATTCTTACCATTATCTATGGTACATTTTTATACCAAGTCAACTCTCTTGAAGTTTGAAACTTGCTTAATTCTCTCTTTTATCTAATTTTGTGAATAAGTTTAGTTTATGTTACACTTAGAGGTTTTCATCACTAATTCCCTCAAGTTTTGTACGCAAATTGTGTGCATTGGAAGAGCATCAAAACCATAAAAAGTTGGAACCCAGGAAAAGCTGCAAAAGCAATTGAGTAGAAGGCTTACGAAGACAGCTCTCATGCTTGCGCATCCCAAAAAGGGGGTTATGCCTCATTTGGTGCGCAACTCCCGCACCTGGGCACCCCAAGAAGGGGGCTGGGTGTCATTCTTCACGCAAGTCTCGTGCCTAGGCGCCTCAGAAGGGGGGACTGAGTGCGCACTTGCTGATGTGACACCCTAGACCTATTTAAAGATTCCACGCAACGAGGGTGTCATCTTCTTGGCAATTGAAGCATGAAAACACCATTTTGGACCTCTAGGAGCTAGTTTTGGACAGTGGGAGCTCTCCATTCATCTTTCTTGGGTCTCCATCTCTTCCATTTTCTTCCATTGTAAGCTCAAGCTCTCCATGACAATAGAGAGCTAAGTTGATTTTGTTGGGGAATGATGTAACTATGAAACTCTCTTGTAAATGCACTTGTTTTAAATGAATACAAGCTTCTTTCATTGATTGTTAGTGTTTATTTCCTTTGCTTAAAGCTTGTTGTGGATTAATCAACCATAACATGATTCTTTGGTTTGCTTAATGTTGGGGAATATTGTGTGAACCTTGAATTAGACTAAACACCTAAAGGAAATTGTATCTAGGGATAAAACTTGCACCTTTAGTTGTCTTAAACCTCATTTCTTAATGTGGATGAACTCCTTAGGTTTTCCAAGGGATTGGAGTTTAATGAGTAAGTCTAGATTCTTTCTACCAAGGGATTGGGTTTGAGTAACTTAGTAGGTTGACATGACAAACAAATGAAGAAGAAGTAATGTGCATTTGCATGAGAGTGTAGTAGGTAAAATCATTCTCTAACAATTCCATTCCATATCATCTTTAATCATTCCATTTCCAAGTGTTTTAACCCCAAAAAGTCCAATTTACAAATTGTGAACTATGTTTGTTTTTATTGCACCGAAATCACATTAAATGGAATCATTATTTAGTCTAAATCAGTTAGGTAATTATAAGATTGTTTAGTGTCACACGAGTATCTTAGGATACGATATCCGGTCTTACCGATTTATTACTTGATACGATTCAGTACGCTTGCCGAGATCCTAACAACCTACATATACAATACTAAATTGTAGCCAAATTTCTACAAGTTACTAACACTTAAAATAAAAGAAAAAAAAAGCTCACTTGAATCTAATATCTTCCTTGTATGGACCTTCCAAAGAGTCGTACTTCCCCCACATCCAAATAATTATTACACGGGCAACAAAATAGTTTAGTGATACAAATATTTATTCGTAAAATTTATAAATATTACATTATTAATCTCATGTAACAATAATTAAATTGTGAACTTTTGTCACAGGTATACTTGACATAATATTTGCAAATGTCACTTAAATTAAGCTCTATTGTGACAATTGAGTATTGTAGACAAGATAATTAAACAATTGAGTACGTCAAGATGGGCAAGAAAAGCTTGGATAGCCTGGAGATGAGCAAGGAAAGCTCGGACAGCCAGGAGTGGGGCAAGGAAAGCTCGGATAGCACGAAGAGGGGCATGCAAAACTTGGATAGTCCAGGGAGGTGTTTGGACAACTCTCATAACTCAAAACATGTGAAAATATCGATCAATAGATGTTTTTATTTCATAATCAAATTAAAAGAATTTCTTTAGGAAATATTATTTGCTTAAAGGAAAAATAATGAACAAAAGTAACAGCAAGAAAACATAACTCAGGTAAAGCCGATGAATCACAATCAGCAAAGAGAAACAGGTAAAATAAACACGAACTTCTTAACCATAAGCTATGCCGTAAAGGAAAATAGAAAATATGGGAAAAGATAAATAGTAATGAAGGACACTAGGATTAATTCCATAACTAAAATGACCACAATGTTATCAAACAAGATAAATGACTTTGCAGAAGTCACCTTACAACATTCTTTATCAATCTAACTAGAGAATGTTTCTTTGGCGGAGGCTCTTTTTCCATGTTATTTGATTCACCACAGATCAAATAGACAGTTGTGTTCTTGACCACGAATCCAGGATCGATACTCACAAAAATCTCGACCTTATCTCCATATTCTAAATTTGACATTATGCCATGCCAATCTTCATCTTTAAAGGAAATTACTGTGCCATGGTTGTGTATTTGGAATCTACACTTTGTGTAATTAACAATTAAGACACTTTTAAGACATTCATTTGCCGTGATTTTATAAGGGTTTGATAAATAAAGAATACACAAAGCCATTCCCTTCATGTCACGATCTTGAGGTATACTGAAAGAAACAGAATGACCCTCACCCGTATGGGCCAACCAATAAGGATCATTGTTAGCTACGAGAGACACATCAGAAGACTCACTGTTTGCCAAAACCTGTACCATGAGATATAAAGCTTAGGCATTTATCTGATTGGCCATTGAAATTGTCTTCTGCAATCCTTATTTGTTATTGAAAATTACAAAATGAAATACGTGAGGAAAACTTACCAGCGGTAATTAATTTACACAGATCTAGTTAATAATTTTATTTTGTATATATCATCATCGTGTCGTTACGGATTTAGAATGTATTTTTGTTTTCATCTCTTTCAATTTATATTTCTAACACCATTGGGAATAAAATAATCATGAAGCTACTAAACCAAGTAAGTGGAAATCAATTTCGTAGTTCATAGTATAAGCATAATCACTTAGTTAGTCGAATAATAAACTCTAGATAGTTTTGAACGAGGTTGTGTGGCTATAGAAGAGAGTATGGTGCTAAAAGTTTAGAATTGTAGTTTCTATTAGATGCTTCAATAGGTGTATTTTTGTGTTCTCTCAATGAATAGCTAAAATTAGGGTGAAGATGATAAACGAAGTAAAAGCTAGAGAAGAACCTCAACTATGTTATCGTTGGCCGCTTTGAAGAATTCATGGTATGCTCCAACACCGATAAAAGAAGATCTCAAGTGCTGGTTTGAAATTCCCGATTCTGTAATATTTGCAAAATGTTCGACCAAAATATTTTTTACTTGCTTAGATAGTTGAAACTCGGTGTCACATTGTACCAAAACACTTCGAAGAATTGAAAGGCTGCTAAGCAATGGCGCAATATCATCCCAACAATTATTGATTTTCATGCACAACGAATGAATATAAGATACGGCATTCATTGTTGGCATCAGCCAGGACTGAAAGATTGAAAAGAAAAGATTGTGGCAATCTCTCAAGTCCATGTAGGGATATATATCCAATGCTTTTTGAGCTTACAATTGAAAAAGGCACTTCTTTCACAGCTTTGTTCTCAGCAATTAGAGTTATCAAGGATTCCATCTTCACTATATCATTTTCCATTAAGTCAATCTTCGAACAACCAGAGAGAATGAGAGTTCTTAAAGATTTCAACTCATATATTCCTGTGGGGAGATTGCTTAGATTTGTACAGTCCTTCAAATTTAGCAGTAAAAGATTGTAGAGACATATGATAGATTGGTGTACTTGGCGCAATCTCGGACAATCTTTGAGAATGAGTTGTTCAAGACTTGGTAGTCCGGAAAAGTCAGGAGTTTTTCTTAAATACTTTGAATGACTAAGATTAAGGACTTTTAGCCACCTTAAAACCTACACCAAGATAGTTTTTTTTTTTTTTTTTTGATAAAAATTAGATAAGAAATGAAAAAAAAAAACAATAGTAGGTTACTATTTTATTTTAGTCAAGCTCTGTCTTTTAATAGAAAATGGAAAGAAATTAAAACCTGGGGTTTTTTCCAGACGAGTCGAAGAAGACTGTGTTTTAAATCAATCGCTATTGCATCATGCACATAAAAATTGCAATGTAGGTATTCTGACGGAAACCCATGCAAAATCATCCATCTCAGTTTCTCTGAACGGTATTCAGAATTAGCAGACAGTTTTACTCCATTCGGTTTCGGAAGAAACGACTTATTGTCATTTGTCCCCTGTGATGAAAAGAGCAAAGAAAAATAAATTCATTGCACAGGAGGAGAAAGCAAACACTTTCAGAAAAGTTTCAAACCACATGTAAAGAATGTTCTTACATGTTTTTCTTCTTTATCAAACCACAGACGCCTGTTCTTTCCATGTTCCTTTACAGAAATTTCACGAATAATTGTTGTTCCCATTTCTTGTAGCAAAGTGTGCATTCCTAATTTGTTGTTCTTGTTAATTTTTATTAGGTTACGCTCCATAAGAAGTCTTATTCCAATATCAGTATCTACCCCACAGCCATTTAGGATTTTCGTCGCATAAGCTTTGCCCTTACCAACAAAGAAACAGCATATATCAAGGAATAAATCTTTTTGGATTTGATTGCGTCCACATATCTCTATTATACAAACTTCTGTGGATTTACTTTTGATAATTCGAATCACATTTTCCACGCGGGAACGTAGTCCAACAGGAAATTTAGTAGCAGGCAAGATTGGTAAATTAAGAAGGCTCTTACAAATTTTGTCCACTAGTTCAGCATCACTCCTTCAAGTTCAATAACAGTTATAGAAGAAGTCATCTGTTAAAAAAATTAAATCTCACATTTTAAAAGATGCTTGAGTGTGTGATTTACCTGTGATTTCTCTCATCCCATCCAAAGAAATTTGCTGCTTTTGTGAGTGCTTGGCTCCACCGGAACATACCATGCTCCAGTTGTTGTGCTGAGAATGTTTGGTGTGCAGTTTCTTTGAACGCTTTTCCAAAATCACCCTTTTGAAGACGTACATCAGATGGCTCAACTTCGTAATATATAGGCAGAACATGTCGGGAATAAGTTTGGTGCCATCGAATGATTTCTTGAAGTTGATGAAGACACCAAGCAGATTGAGCAAAGGTTTTGGTGAAGACAACAATTGCTACCTGATAGAGATCGAGAACAGCTTCTTCGATGTGCATTTCCTTCACTGCGTTCTCCTCGTGAAGGAAAGTGTTGAAGCCAACAGCGGAGAGGGCAGAATCAAGATGAGAAACAAATTTCTTGCAGATGTCGTCTCCAGTAAAGTTGATGAGCACATCGTACCTCCGTTGGAGTTTGGATGATGCAGACGTGAATTCCATGGTAGAAATGGATGAGTTCATCAACTGTTAGAAGAAGAGAATGCGCGTAAAGATTAATGCAGAACCTTTCTTTTTTCAGTCGCGTGAAGACATTACAGAACTTTTTTAATTCCGCGATTTAAGAATTAAACTAACACCCACTTTCAACCATAACAACAAAATATTACACTAATAATTATGAAATTTTATTCTAATTAAATTATGTTCTTTTAAAATTACATATTATCTTTGCTATTCTTTTTTTCTAAAACCATTACATCGTGTCTCTTTTTATAATATATATCCACATACCCTTTTTTTAAGTTTTAAAACCAGAAGAATTGCGTTCTCTTTTCACATTACACATATCTCTAAAAGGTATATTTAGAAAAAATGTCATTGTAATTTTATATAATGACTTTGAATTCTAGTTTTCTGGTATAGTATGTCAAAACTCATCGAAAACATCAACTTTGTGTTTGTTTATGTCGCAACGGGAGGGAGACAATGAAACTTTTTATAAAATAATAAAGGACAATGATACTTGACAACACTTTTTAACAACTTTTTTTACAACGGGACACGTGTCATCATTTTATTGGTCTATTTGAATTTATGTTTAAAAAATATTTAAAATAGACTAATCACAAACTGCCACGTATGCGTTGTCAAAAAAGTTGTTAAAAAAGTGTTGTTAAAATAAGTTTTTCCAATAATAAATAGTTTGAAAATCATAACTCCCCTTCTTTTCGTTATTCTGCCCTTCTTAAAACAGAATAAAAGCATTCAAGAAAGAATGACGGTAGGTATGATTGCCATAAAAGTTTATTTTAATTTTATTAAACGGAAGTTGCAGAATTATTGAGGGAAAGTTTCATGTATATATAAACCGTGATTGATGGAGACAAAAACTTTTTTTTTTTTTTTTTATTTAGAATGGAGGACGAGAGTAAGTCATCATGTGACCGGTTGATAGTATTTTGTTACTATTATTTGATTCACGGGTTATAATGCATTAAAAATTATATTTTTTTATTTTTACTTTTATTATTTTGACAAAAATTCAAATCATAACAAGATTAAAATTAAAAATAAATAAAATATCAATCCTGTTAAAAATAAAAGAAAACGACACAAAATAGGCTAACAAACGTACAAAATAAATTAAAATTAAAATAAGAGAAATAAAATAAAAGTTTAGAAGAAAATTATTAAACAAAACATGAAATAAGTTAGTGATCAAACATTTTTTTTTATCATTTTTATTATTCCAGACAAAATTGGACGTTGACAGTTTATGCTTGGTGATGCGGAGTTGAAGAGATTGATTCTTGAACAAGGACACCAGAGTCGTTTTAGCATGTCTCCTGGCATGACTAAAATGTATCAAGACTTGAAGAAGTCTTTCTGGTGGTGTGGGATGAAAGGAGATGTAACACGGATTATTTCTTTTTGTTTGACCTGTTAAAGAGTTAAGGTGAAACATCGACCACCTAGTGGTTTGTTGCAATAGTTGGAGGTTCCTGAATAGAAATGGGATAGTATAGTCATGGACTTTGTTAGTCATTTATCACAAACAGTTAGAGGTCACGATGCCATTTGGGTTATAGTGGATGTTGGAACAATTTTCCAATAACTTAGGGAAACAAGATGAACAACAATGTAGACTTGATATAATCTTCTAGGCGTGAGTACACACTTTCCTAAAAGCAATATTTCGTCCCTTATAAGAGTGNAGNNGATCACGAAATCCGCTTTTGAGATACAAAGAAGAACAACAACNATGATACTCACTCTTAGTATTACCNTTTAAANAAGAATATGATTCTNAAGAATTGATTTGTGTGTTAAGAGAATGACTGAATAAATTCCAGTGGAGCANAGGATCCCTTTATATAGATGTTGATNAGGCATCAATCCAAGAGATACCAGATTCTGATTAGTTACATTTCTTCATGAAATATTGTAAGTTTTCATGAATAACAACTCTTCATGAATAATTGTAATTCTTCATGAATGGTAACTCTTCATGAATGCTTGTAACTTTTCATCAATGATAACTCCTCATTAATAATTGTAACTCTTCATGAATGGTAATTTTTCATGAATAATTGTAACTCTTCAAGAATCTAAAAATTGTCTCTAATACTCTTAAATTCCAACAATCCTCCGCCATTTGAGAGTATTGTATAATTACGTAACACAAAATTCAATTTAATAATTGCAATCTTACACATAAATGAAAGTGTACATAGACTTGAACTTTCACTTAGTAGAATACACATTTCAGGAATTCGTATTTTATTGGTGTCACAACGATTGAACCAACATAATACATAATGAATTCTTGAAGATACTCTACATATAAGATAAATTACATATTCTTGTTATACCTGACACAATAGGGCCATGCGTCCATATCTATTCATAAGTGCATCAAAGTCATGCCCCCTTGACTTCTTGAAGCGACCAAACTTCGCACTTACATAGGTTGATTTCTTAGGTAAACATGTTCCTGCGACAAAACATAAATTCAAAGAAATCAATTAAGAATTAGTCAACCTCCTAAGCATCACAGATCTAAAGCACTCTTGAAATAATTATATGTGCTTTCAATCATCAAATAAGAGATTTAATCTTATTGAACTTAAGACTCAATGTCATATTAAGCGTTAAGTTAAGATTCCCTTACTTGTGATTA
>NC_028359.1:10513197-10519495 GCF_000741045.1 Vigna radiata var. radiata | reverse complement strand
ATATATATATATATATATATATATATATATATATATATATATATTTATATATATATATATTTATATATTATTTTCAATAATAAAAAAATAGATATATAATTTAATGTAATTATAAATGTAAAAAAGAAAAATCATTCCTATTTAAAGGATTGTTATTTGCTCCTTCAAATTCATGAATTCATCGATAACGAAATTAGAATTTTGAGAAACATATATATAAAAGAAAGCCTATGAAAAATAAGTCACACTTAAAAACTGATTATAAAATTAAGATCTCATTTTAGGTACCTAAAAAGATTTTCGTACAAAAGTATTTTTAAAAAATTAAAAAAAATTAAATTAATTGTAAGAATTAATTTAATTTTATTATTATTTATTAATATTATTTAATAGTTTTCATGTTTTTCAATCTTTATTATAATTTTTTATTTTAATATTTATTGATATTAGATGATGTAGGTTATAAAATAAATTGAAAATCCTACTAATTTATTTTTTATTATTATGTAAACAAATAAAACTAGTTAGAAACTGAAATTTGAAAAATTATAATTGAAAACTATAATGAAACTTATATACAAATGTAAATTGAAAAAAAAAAGATATATTTATATAACACAAATAATAAGTGTTAAATTGATAAGTGAAATTAAATTTGTTTACATTTAATCTTAAATAAAGAGATGACGCTACAGTGCTATGAAAACAGAGAAACAGAGACTGCCTAGAAGATAGGAAAATAAAACACATCACAAAAAAATCGAATATCTGCTCTTTTTTTCATAACGCATACGCTTTTTCTTTAAGAGGAATTGTTGATGAGGTATTGTATGCTGAAAGGGAAAAAAATGGACAAATGTAACCAAAAGAAAACAAATATAATAAACAACTCAAGTGAAGCCAAAGAAAGACAACGTCAGGAGTGAGAAACACGACTAAAACAAACATGAATTTCTTAACTGTAACCTATACTCTAAAGAAAAACAAGGAAAGGATGGGAAAATATAAATAGTAATCAAGAACAGTAGGATTATTTATTTCCATCACGAAATTATAATGCTGTTCTTAAAGAACAAAGATGACTTATCAGAAGTCACATTACCACTTTCTTTATGAATCTAATGAGAGAATGTTTCTTTGGCTCAGACGCTTTTTCCATGTTCCTTGATTCACCACATATCAAATACACCGCTGTGTTCTTGACTACCAATCCATTACCGAAACTCACAAAAATCTCCACATTGTCTCCACATTCTAAATTTGACATTATGCAATGTGAATCATCATCATTAAAGCAAATGACTGTGTCACGGTTGTGTATTTGGAATGTACACTTTGTGTAATTAACAATTAAGACACTTTTAAGACATTCATTTTCCGTGATTTCAAGGTTTGATAAATAAACAATACACAAAGTCATTCCTTTCATGTCACGATCTTGAGGCACAATGAAAGAAACAGAGTGTCCATCACCCATATGGGCCAAACAATAAGGATCATTCACAGTTGGGAGAGAAACATCACCAGACTCACTGCTTGCTAATACCTGCACCATAAGATAAAAGGTTTGGTCATTTATATAATTTTTCTATTCAAAATGTCTTCTATAATCATTATTTTAACATTAATAATTACAAAGTAGGCATTTATAATCAAACAAACAACAATGCAAGTGCATAATCAAAACATACCAGATGCTAATTCATCTAAACAAATCTGATTAATAGTATTGTTCTGTAATTACGTCGTTAGTGATTTACAAAGCATTCATGTTTTTGTCTCCTTTAGTATATTTCTTTGACGATGGGAAATATAACCTGATATATGTTGTCGCTGACAGCATTGAAGAATTGATGGTATGCTCCAACACCAATCAAAGAACATCTAAAGTGCTGCTTTGAAATTCCTGATTCCGTAATACTCGGAAAGTATTCAACCAAAATATTTTTGACTTGCCTAGATAATTGAAATTCAGTGTCACATGCTACCAAAATACTTCGAATATTTGAAAGGGTGCTAATCAATGGTGCAATATCAATCGTATTATCCTCAGTATCCATGCAAAGCGAATGAATATAAGAGATGGGATTCATTATTGGGGACATCCAAGACCGAATGATAGAAGGAAAAAGATTATGAGATAATCCCTCAAATCCAGGTAGAGATATATATCCAATGCTTTTTGAGCTTACAATTGAAAAACGCACTTCTTTCACAGCTTTGTTTTCAGCAATTAGAGTTATCAAGGATTCCATCTGCACCATATCATTTTCCATTAAGTCAATCTTTGAACAACCAGAGAGAATGAGAGTTCTTAAAGATTTCAACTCATACATCTCTCTTGGAAGATTGCTTAGACTTGTACAGTCTTTCAAATTTAGAAGTATAAGACTGTTGAGTGATCCAATAGATTGGTGTACTTTGCGCAATCTTGAACAATATTTGAAAATGAGGTGTACAAGACTTGGTAATCCGGTAAAGTCAGGAGTTGTAGTTAAATGCTTGGAGTGACTGAGGTTAAGAATTTTTAGCGATCTCAAAACCTGCACCATGATAGTTTTTCATTTTAGAAATATTAAAGTAGAAATAAAAAATGAAATAATATCAAGCTACTGATTTATTTTAATTAAGTTGTGTTTTAATCTAGAAGTGGGTGGTAATAAAACCTGGGGTGTTTTCCAGAGAAATCGAAGAAGACTGCGTTTTAACTCAATTGCTATTGGATCATAATCAAAGTTGTTAGGTAGACATTCTGAAGAAAAACCATGGAAACTGATCCATCTTAGTTTCTCAACAAGGTACTGAGAATTTACAGTCGGCTGTACACTTCCGATGGCAGTGAGCAGTTTCGAAGGCAACAACTGCAGGGCTTCTTCTGTCTCCTGTGATGAAAAGAGCAAATAAAAAAAAAGAAAATTGTACTGCACAGTTGAAAGAAAACGCTTTTAAAAGAAGTTTCAAATCACATATAAAGAATGTTCTTACATATTTCCACGGTAGCCTGTTCTTCTCAAAATCCCCTGCAAATTTATCACCGATAATTTGTAGTCTGATTTCTTGTAGCAAAGGATGCATTTCAAATTTGTTGTTGTTGTCAATTTTGATGAGGTTACGCTGGATGAGAACTCTTATTCCAATAACAACGTCTACTTCACAACCATTTAGGATCTTCCTAACATAGGCTATGCTCTTACCAACAAAGAAACAACATATATCAAGGAATATATCTTTTTCCATTTCATTCAGTGAACCTTCGATGCTTACTTTTATTATCTCTGAAACACGATGCCAGCCAATTATCGGATATTTAAACAATAAACTCTTCCATTCTTCTTTGGTCTTTTCAAATAAAGTACTTCCAACGACTTCAAGAGCTAGAGGTAGTCCTCCACAATAAATAACTACACTTCTTGCAAGGTCTTTGTATTCTTCTTTTAGTTTTGGTTTTCTAAATGCGTGCCAACTAAGAAGCTCAAGGGATTCCTCTTCGTTCATTCGCTCTACCCGAAAGACAGAATCAGCTTGATCTATCAACCGTGTTCCATATGTTGATGTAACGATTATAACAGTTCCTTCAAATAACAATTTAAGACAATCCCTTAGGTCGAATAAATTTTCAGAGTAAAAATCGCTAAAATCGTCAAGTACAATGAGAACCCTTTTTCCTAAAAGTCTTTCCCGAATCATAGTTCTTCCCACATCAACACTAGGAATCTCCACTTTTTGTTTTAGGACATCTAAAAGAAGTTGTTCTTGTAAACGAAGAAGCCCTCTTATTTCGCTAACACGTGAAATATTTTCAATGAAACTTTTGTCCTTGAACGTCCAATGAATTTGATTGTAGATCGCTTTGGCAAGAGTTGTTTTACCAGATCCGTGCTGTCCTAATATCTCTATCATACAAACTTCAGTGGATTTATTTTTGATAGTTCGAATCAGATCTTCCACGTGGGATTGTTATCCAACTTGATATTTAGTAGCAGACAAGGCCGGTAAATTAACAACGCTCTTAACAATTTTGTCCACTAATTCAGCATCACTCCTTCAAGTACGAGAGCAATTATAGAAGTAGTCATGTATTAAGAAAATGAAATCGGAGGCTTAAAAGATGGTTGATTGAGTGAGTGATGTACCTGTGATTGCTCTCATCCCATCCAAACAAATTTGCAACTTTGGTGAGTGCATGCCTCCACCTGGACATTCCATGCTTCAATTCTTCTCCTGAAAATGTTTGTTCAGCAGTTGCCTTCAAGGCTTTTCCAAAGTCACCCTTCTGAAGACGTACATCAGATGGCTGGATTTCATAATATACAGGCAGAACATGTCGGCAATAAGTTTGGTGCCATTTGATGATTTGTAGAAGCTGATTAAGACACCAAGCAGATTGAGAATAGGTTTGGGTGAAAACAACAATTACTACATGGCTGAGAACAGATTCTTGGATGTGAGTTGACTCACTGCATTGGGGTGATGAAGGAAAGTGGTGAGACCAACAGTAGAGAGGGCAGAATTGAGATGAGAAATAAATTTTGTGTGGATGTCTTCTCCAGTGAAGTTGATGATGACATCGTACTTCCGTGGGAGTTTGTAGGATGAGGAGGCGTTATCCATGGAAAGAAATTTATGAGAAGTCAGGAAGAGTTAGAAGAAAGACAATACTGCAAGATAGAGAAGGAGATGAATGCATCTTATAACAATTATATAGTTTTAATCTTTTATTAATAAATGTTAAATACAATGTTAACACATATATAATCACGTTTGAATTTTTATATAATTATTGTAATACTGTTAAGCCAACATATATAACTGTTTGGTTTTTGTTTAATAACTTGGAAGAGTGTTGGTCACATTTTGGACTTTTGCCGTATGTCATACCACCATGGAAGAGTTTGAAACTTTTTATAAAATAATAAATAGTTTGAAAATAAAAGAATTTGAAGTAGTTATCATAGTTTATTTTGGAAAATAACAGAAAAATCATAAAATAAAATATGATCTACAGATTTTTGAGTTCGAAAGTATGTTACACATAGGAAAGGTATTAACCCAAAATATTAAGTCAGACAAAAATTGACCTTGTTCCTATATCAGAAGTTAGGAGTATGTGGTTCTTTTGGAAACTCTTCATTAAAATGATTTTTATGAGATGATTTGAATCTTAGGAAAATTTTGGATTTTTAGGAAAATGAACCTGACAAAGACTTGTCTTGCTCCTAAATATCTCTACTCTTAATGAAGAATCAAGGATACATACTTTTGGAATAAGTTGTTTATGTGAGAATTTTAATCTTTTTAACATTTTGGATATGTTGTATTTTTTTTTTTTGATATTTTTAATATGATTGAGGAATTGAGAATAACGAGCACATGTTGACAACTGCATGAGTACTCTTAGGGTCATAGGGCTGTTTACTTATTTTATGGTTTTACGTAATGAATAGTAGACTGATGCGATAGTATAAGTACTCCTAATTATGTTTATATTTTGGGTAATAAGTATTATGCTAATTCGTATGATCGCACAAGTCTATTTTTATATTTTATGGATTCTTCGTTTCTTTCCACAAGGCAGGGCTTGAATCTGTATTCCTGCATGAGATGTGCAAAACAACCAATACAAATCTACTTAACAGCAAATTCATCATATTTTTTTCATAAGGTCATCTATATAACATTATAGCAACAATTTTGTTTCTTTTAGTTTTTTCTGATAAGAAAGAAGTCGTAAATGTTGTGCTGTTTAGGCTTGGCAATTTGGTTAGGTATGCAGAATTCGTGATCTGGAAGTTTTCTCGAGGACGGTAATGGTGCTAGGTCTTGGTTTCTAATTAGAAGTGCTGATGTAATTTTTTTTTTTTGGAGAATTTTGTGAAATGGTTAGAGGAGAAATTGGTGAAAATGAATCAGATCATGTCCTCCCCGTTCTTTTCATTCTTCTGCCCTTCTTAATGTTGTAAAAGGCTGACAGAATCACGAACAAATTTTCCTAAGGCGTGTAGAGTCACTGTTCTTAAACAGGAACTTCTCAGAATATTTCTGAGGATCTCAGAACTAGCAAGGAACTCTTAAAACTCAGAACTAGCAAGGAACTCTTAAAAGAGTATAAGAATAACCCAGAATATTTTTTAGAGAAGGAAAAGAGAGAAAAGATAAAACTTAGAAGAGAAGAGAATGAGAGAAGATGGGGTTTTTGGTGTGTCTTGAAATGAGAATGAGCTCCCTATTTATAGAGCTAGAAAAGAATCAAACCATTAAAAGAAAATAAAAGCATTAAAAATTTGATTTTAACGTTGCA
>NC_028359.1:10507735-10508398 GCF_000741045.1 Vigna radiata var. radiata | reverse complement strand
GCTATATGAACCAGTCTTAGATTGAGAAACTTAACACACAACGTAGTTGGTATAGCAAGCTATATGAACCAAAGACACTTGACGTGTGTTAGAGGTTTATTAATCACAATACATCCCCACAATCCTTGCTGTTATCGCTGTGTTGCGCTTACTAGGCCATGCGCGTGCCCGGTATTCATGAGTGCTCTAGAGATCATGCCAAGATCTCATGCAAGCGGCCCCACTTGACACTCATATAGGTGATTTCATCAAGTGTATGNTGCAAATCATACACCACCCATAAGGGATATGAAAATCATTAAAAACTTTGTTTAAGGTAAAATTCTTTCAACACATAGAATTTTAATAACAAAGTTTAGCCTCTCAATAATGCAGTCTCTAGCACTTTCACACACACCATAGGAAGGGACATAATTGATTAAAATCAATTTAGTGCTATCAGAACTAACAAGTAACTTGTTTTTACCCATATGAATCTTATTCATGGGATCTCCAATCACAAAGGTTGGGTTACCATCACTTGTTTGTTTGCAAGTGGCTTAAGTCCCATTCCCCTCGATGTTTCTAATATCATTTGTCTTCCCAGGGGTTTTGTCAGAGGATCCGCTAGATTCCGTTCTGACTTCACATAATCAATGGAAATAGTTCCACTCTTTAGCAGCT
>NC_028359.1:10506856-10507235 GCF_000741045.1 Vigna radiata var. radiata | reverse complement strand
AAATATTTAATTCAGATTTTCTATATATAAATAAAACGTATTGTGAGAACTAAAATTGTTAAAAGCAACCTTTAATACTACAAGAAAAATATGACTTATTTATTGATATATTGACATATGAATTTGAGTTTGTAAGTAATATAAACATTACATACAAATTTTACTTACAGATATGTAAAATTGAGTTACATACGAAATTTTTCTTAAGTAATTTAATTGATTAAAGTTTATACTTCAAAACATAATAAAATCATTTTTTTTGAGTCATTTTAGCGTTTTGGGTTACGTGTGGGCTTGCATGTACCTCAAAACAACTCATTAAATATTTGTTTCTATGTAATTATGAAAATTTAATAAAATATTTAATTCAGATTTTCTA
>NC_028359.1:10472400-10505779 GCF_000741045.1 Vigna radiata var. radiata | reverse complement strand
GGCTTGCATGTACCTCAAAACAACTCATTAAATATTTGTTTCTATGTAATTATGAAAATTTAATAAAATATTTAATTCAGATTTTCTATATATATATATATATATATATATATATAAAACTTATTGTGAGAACTAAAATTGTTAAAAGCAACCTTTAATACGACAAGAAAAATATGACTTATTTATTGATATATTGATATACAAATTTGAGTTTGTAAGTAATATAAATATTACATACAAATTATATGTAAAATTGAGTTACATAAGAAATTTTTCTTAAGTAATTTAATTGATTAAAGTTTGGACTTCAAAACATAATTCATTTTTTTTTATTATTTTTGAGTCATTTTAGCATTTTGGGTTATGTGTGGACTTGCATGTATCTCAAAACAACTCATTAAATATTTGTTTCTATGTAATTATGAAATTTTTTTAAAATAAATTAAACAGACCAATAAAATAGTAACACGTGTTCTGTTGTCAAAAAGTTGTTAAAAAAGAATTGTTAAAATATCAATGTTCATTTATAGCGAAAATGACTGATGACTTCTTTTGCTCTACCAATTATCATACAAACATTTCAAACTTCTCTTCTTGCAGTCGCAAGTGCTTTGCTCACATCCCCCGCCACCAAACAAAGCTTCTCTTCTGCATCGCATAACAGCGGTCTCGCAGCGCCTCTACACCGGCGACGTCGATTATGTTATTTCTTGGTGACACTGATGAAGAAGAGCTTAAAGCTAGCTCAAATTGTAGCATTGTTAAAAACCAAATTGAATATAACACTTAAAAAAAATGAGTCTTACGTTAAACAAAATCGATAAAAATGAAAACCATAAATGATATTAAGCTTTGTTTTTTATTCTAGCGTGTTAATAGAGATTTTGATTTCGATAAAATAAGCATTTGTTTTTCTTCTGGCAAAAAATAAAGCCATTAATATTATAGGCAATTATGATTGAATACAATTCTAAGAAATCATCAAATATTGAGCTAGTTTTTGACTGTGGAACAGGTTGGTCTAGCTCATATTTTATTGATCAAGTGCGAAACGAGCCTAAACGAGTTTGACTGACCCAGAGTGCTACCTCTAGTTAGTGTTAAGTAGCACATCACGAATATGTAGGCAAAATCATTTTAAAAAAACTAAATAAAAGTTAAAAAACTACTAACTGATATGTATCATGTTTTTAAATACCATGAAAATGAATTAATTAAAACAATTTTTTAAAAAATTAAATTTAATTGAAACAAAAAATAAAGGAGCATCCTAGTAAATAGACTTGTCAAATTAACCCATCTCATAGGACTTGATCTTAGTCCACATGGGTTGGGATCAAAAATAGTCCACATGACTAAAAAGTCCTTTATTAAAAAGTTTATAGGACTAAATGTGCATAAAGTTTTGTGGGTTAGGGCTAGAGCTGTCAAAACGGGTAATCCGGCTCAACCCGGCCCGGTCCACCACGGGTTGGTCACTTAGTGAGTTAACCCAACCCAGCTCATTTATTAGCGAGCCAGAAAAATTTGAACCCGGCTCGACCACGGGTTCAACCTGCATGAGCCGAGTTTAAATGAGTCAAGTTGAAATCTGACCCGCATAAAAAAAATTCAATTTTTTTAAACCCAACCCGGTCCGAACGCGTGGTGAGCCGGGTTGGCTCGCGGGTTGTGACCCATTTTGACAGCTCTAGTCAGGGCTAACCTATGGTCTTCTTTTAACATGTTGATTATTTAAATCTTAATAATATTTAAAAGTTTTCTGATTAAGTTAACATATTAGTCTAACTAATATTATAACTTAATCATATCAATTAGTCATGTGTTCTTGGATCAAATTATATGATTGTATTAACATTTAGTTTCTTATGTTTTTTAAATTTTATAAAATTGTGTGCATTTTTATTCAATTTTGATATACGAAAATGTTTGTTATATTTGTACTATTTTATAAAAACAATAACTTATTTGATTTTTTTATGGATGATTCTTTTGAGAAAAAAAACTATTTCTTTTTGTTTTGAATATAGTGAAAATCTATGTATGAAATTAATCTCCCTTGTGTTGAATATACACAGAGTTCTCTATTTATAATAGAAGAAATATGAGTTAAACCCAAAATACAAATAAGAAATAATAACAAACTAACTAAAGATAAAATATAAAGAAAAGATAAAGATAATATATCTAATTAACACTCGCCCTTAAGCTAGTGCATACAAATCATATGTACCAAACTTGTTACAAATATAATTAATTCTCGACCACCGTAAAGACTTAGTGAAAATATATATTAACTGATCACTTGAATTAACGAACTCGGTCTTGATATCTCTAGATACAATATTTTCTCAAATGAAATGACAATTAGTCTCATTGTGTTTGGTCCTCTCATGAAAGAAAAAAGTATAACTAATATGAAGAACAACCTGATTGTCACATATAAGCGTCATTTGAGTGAAATCTCCAAATTATAACTCTATAAGAAATTGCTTAAGTCATACAAGCTCAGAAGTGGCTGAGGCCATAACTTTGTATTCTACTTCTACACTAGATCTTTTCATAACACTTTGTTTCTTGCTTTTCTAAGAGATCAAGTTACCACTAATGGAGACACAATATTTGGATGTAGACCTTCTATTAGAAGGAGATCTTATCCAATCAACATCAGAATAACAAATCACTCTTGTTTGATTATTAGAACCATATAACAACCCTTTTCCAAAAGATTATTTAACGTACTTTAATATAGGAATAATTGCATTCCAATGATCTTCACACGAGGAATTAAAGAATTGGCTTACCACAATAACTGAAAAGGAAATGTCAGGACGAATAACTGTAAGATAATTCAATTTTCCAACTAGTATTCTATATTTCTCGGGGTCTAACAAAGGTTCCCCCTACTTTGGTAGAAGTTTAGTATTAGGATCCATGGGTGTGTCGACAGATTTTGAATTCATTAACCTAGTTTTGATGACATACCCCCTAGCTATGGGCAACCACTTTGAAAAAAAAGTTAAAGTCATTTGTGGAAGATAGGCCTAGATTATATCTCTTAGGTCCTCTTGAGTCATCATGAAGCTTTTAGAATAAGAATAAATTTAGGCCTTGTATTTTGGGCCACGTAGCCTAGGATTTATTCGGGCTTTGTATTATGGGCCTAGTGGTGTAGGATTTATTTTGGGCCTTATTTTAAACCAAGTAGAATAGGCTTTTGACCACTTAATTCGACAAAGGGCCAAGGCCCAATATTGACCAAAATGGGATATAAATTTTGCTTAGTTGACCAAGGGGTCAAAGTATCATCTGACTTGGTGGACAAGGAGGAGTGGGTTGTCCATGTTATTTGTCATCATCCCTTTGGAGAGTTTTTCCCTCCTAGTTAGTGGTCACATGTCATTCTAAGAATGGAAAAGATTCTCCAAAGGTTGTGGTCACATGTTCCCATCTCATTGAAGATGATTTTTGTCACTTGTCCTTCTCCTAATGGAAAGGATTTTCTCCTTGCTCTCTAAGTTAGCCAAGGTAGGGTTTTTAGGTGTAGCTTTTAGAAATTAGGAGCACCCTTAGCCTATAAGTAGAGGTGTTTCCCACTGTTGTATTCACCTTTTATTTAGAGTATTGTTATGCTGCCTATTTTATGTCATACTACTCTTATTAGGTCACCCTATGCTAGAGAAACTCAAGTGGCCTTCTTCTAGCCACCTTCCTCCAAGAGTTGGCCCAACCTCTATCAATGAATCATCAAGCATCCCTTCCATCATCATAAACCACACAAAACCTTGAGCTTAGCTCTTATTTCCAACAACTTCCACAAACACTCACACTTCACCTTTCACCCTTTCACTATGGCTTTTCCTTTAGATTTGACCCAACATAGCTAAGTAAATTGCCACCATTTGGTATCAAAGCTTAGGTTCTTCAAGAGCTAAATATCTTTGTCTTTATCTTTGTGTTTAAATTTTGTGTTGTTCATATTTTCTCCTTATTATCTTGTTGTAACTATCTTGAAATGATATATACCAAATTCGTGAACAACATTACTAAATTTTCCAAACCAAGCCCTAAGAGATTTTTTAGGCCATATAAGGATATGCGAAGACGACATACCAACCTAAAAGACTCCTCCTGAGAACCAAATCTTGGAGGTTGCTCCATATAAATATCTTCTTGCAAATATCCATTAAGGAATGTATTTTTTACATCCAATTGATAAAGAGGTCATTGTTGAAGATTCGCCATGGCTATAAATAAAGGAATATATGCCATCTTTGCCACTGGAGAAAAACTATCATAATAATCCAACCCAAAAAATTTTGTGTAACCTTTGACCACAAGACGAGCTTTGAGGCGATCAATAGTTCCATCAAGATCAACTTTGATAGCAAAAACCACCTATAACCAACAATAGATTTTCCAGACAATAATAGAACAATCTCCCAATTTCCACTATTTTGAAAAGCACTTAGTTCATCTAGCATAGCCTGACGCCAACCACGATGGGCTAAGGTATTAGTAACAGATTTTGGGATGACCATAGAAGAAATAGATGAAAGCTGAGTATATAAAGGTTAAGACATTCTATGATAACCTAAAGCAATATAATATGGAGAAGGATTATGAGTAGAAAGTATACCTTTTCGGTGAGCAATTCGAAGGGTAGACTCAGTTGTCGGAGTTGAAGGAGACAAGGTAGTTGTCGCTTGAATTGAGTCACTTGGTAGTTGTTGAGAAACACCTGGTGGACTATGCATAATTGGAGGAGCTCAAATAACAAGAATATTAATAATATTAGAAGGAGACATATCAGAAAAAGAACGATTGTTAAAATAAAATGAATACTCATTGAAGGAGACATTTGTAGATATAAAATAATGATTAAGAGAAGGAGAAAAACATGTGTATCATTTCTTTGATGTTTTATGTATATGTATGTGTTTCGGGAATAATAGATTATTACTTATGATAATCGGTTATCCTAAAGTGTTTTCACTAGAAATAATGTGTTTTGATGAAGAATGGACGGGAACCAAGCTTGAGGAGCAATAAAAAATGATGTTAATCAGAGAATTATATTAGTGGTTACGTTTAGGATCAGGTTCGACTTGTGGTTTAGAGTGGAGCATGGATGAGTGTTGTGGTATATTTAAGTATGTGACTAATGAGCATGCAAGTGGATGATAGGTCTACTTGCTATACCTCGTAAACCCTCGTGATTGATGTTGTATGTAAGCCTTCTTCCAGTTACATGCATCTTTTTAGTCATCTATATGAGTTTATGCTAATTAGTGATCTTAAAGGTATGTCCTGCCCACCAGCTTCCGTCTGGTTCGTCCTCAAACCACACCGTATTGGGAGAGGCTAGGCTCTGATACCATTTTGTAACGCCCCGACAACTTACAGGGACTGCTGACTGCCCCCACAGATCAACACGAGGCTTTCCAGTGTGTTTTGTCCTCACTCACACTTTCCGAGAAAACTTCCCGGAAGGTCACCCATCCCATAATTACTCTAGGCTAAGCACGCTTAACCATGGAGTTCTTATGAGTTAGGCTACCGAAAAGCAAATGCATTTGTTGATATGAGTAGCCAAATCAATTCCTTTAAGCTATCCCTCAACTATATAGTCTCATACCTATACAGTCTCCAGATCCCTCTCATTCCGGTGTATGTTCGATTCGTCCATGTGCCCCTTCCACTCGAAGCCTGCCAGAAGCCGCACTCCCCGTCCTCGTCAGTGCCCGCGCGTCACATTATGCATGTTGATGAATTTAAATGATGTGTATTATTCTTTTAAATTGAATGATTGGTTCACGATTTTTATGCTTGTTTCTGCTTGGGTTTGTGTGACTTAGAGAAGTTATAATTTGAGCAATTAAGCAAATTGGTATGAGTTTTCATGTTTAAAATTGTTTTCAATCAATGCACCGAGAAAAAAGTACCAATTTGAGCAACAAATCATGTCAAGTTTACTTAAAATCACAAAATTTATTTTGTTGTTAATTGATATGGCGTATAGTGGAATCAAAGTGACATTAAGAGCCAATTTATGTGTCAAGTCTATAAGCATTTTAGCTCTAGATGTTGAACGATAAGTTGTACTATTGAGCTCCACTTTATGTGAATGCTTTGACATTGAGTAGTAGTAGGATATTGCTAAGCGCCATCTTTGTACTCCAAGGCTGGAGCAGTATAACTACAGGACATTGAGTGCAGAAAGTGCCACTAAGCGCAAACTTTTGTAAAAGAATGGCAATGATTGCCAACATTGTCGTTGAGCGTCACTCTTTGTGATGGTTTAGTGCTACGTGCCACATTTAAGCACCGGGTTCTTTGATTTGATCTGTTGTCTTCTTTGACTATTTGAGATAGATCTATGATGAAACTGAGGTATGTTCATAATATTTTTTATTATTAGCTGAGGTTATGATATGGTTGTGGACATGTATTATGATGTTGTTGAAAGAATTTCAAGGAGAAATTCTTTATGGTGGTGATCTTAGCGTATGCATTGACATATGGGAGATCAATAAGGAGGTATCTTGAATTCTAATAACTTTTCACACTCAAATAGAGTAGAATGAGTTATGTGATGAGAGTCGTAAGAGGTCCATGATATTGACCATTTGGTTCTAAACGTGAAGGAGTCTAACCTTATGAGTAGTAAGGTGATAACTCCTTTGTTTATGATTCTACATAGCATTAATACTACTACAAGTGCATGCCTAAAGTGAAGCCTAATGCCAAAGGCATGTATCCAAATAATTAGGTCTAATGCCAACTACTTGTGTGTATCTATATGATTTATTATATTTGATCCATGATTAGCTTATATTTGATATGATTTAATTGTCTTAGAATTATTCTCTTGCACACTAGCTTATTTCATCATTTTTTGTATGTTTCTGGTGTTTTGTTTATCTCTTTTACGATGATCGCTTCACGATGTGAGTAAATGATTGATAAGTATTGATGCGCCTTTGGTGAAAAGTAGTGATGATGAATAATTTTCTTTAGTTTTTAATAATTATCTTCAAGTTTTCAAAAACTCCAAATTATTTTAGTTAGTTTATATATCTTTTATTTTACGAATATTTATTTTTTGAGATAATTATATTAGTACTATATTTTTTTGAAATAATATGTTAAAATAAGATGTATAATACTTGAAATTTTTAACAATAATTGGAATCAAAAGACTAATTAAGAAATAAAACTTTTTTTTATATATCATTTACAATTAGAAAATAAAAATTTTCTTTTGAAACGTTAAAATTTAAAATATTTAAGTTTGTGTCTATTTGTTATCATTTACAAAATTCAATATTACATTAATTAGTATTTATAATATTTTTATGTTTTTTTTAAATAACTCATATATACAATTTTGGTATTAGATAAAAAAAGTGAAATAAATCATTATACAACCATTTTATTTCTGCAAAATCAACCTTAAAAAGTTAGAGGGAATTAATAATTCATAACAGTTAATGAATACGCATGTAACTTCTTCAAAGATAAAACGTTTGTTATATACATATTAAAATTAATAAATTAATGCTTATTGAATATTTTTATATCTGCATTAAAAGAAAATATTAATGGAAAAAATTAAAGCATATTAAATGAACCAAAATATTAAAGTAAAAAAAATAAATCATATTAAATGATCTAAAATATTAAAGGAAAAAATAGAGCATTAAATGGTAAGATTAATGAATTAACATTTTTTAAAGTATTCTCTTTTAACTATATATGTATAACATTTAATTATTTAGTTTATATTTAGACCATCTTTTAGTAAGTATTTCGAAAATGAATATATATATATATATATATATATATATATATATATATATATATATAAACAAAAAAAATTGTGTTAAACTTAATTTATACCAAAGTCTCATAATTTAAATTTACGAAAAAAAATATTTTTTTTAAATTTATTTTTCTCTCTGGTTTCTTTGTTCTTAAGTTAAGAAGTGATCTTGAACAAGTTTTCTGAACAAATCTTAATCCTTATATATGTTATAAAAAATTAAAAGTGAGATACATGTATATATAAATTAAGAAAACAGATTTCTAACATAAATTATAAAAAAAAAAGTTAGTATAACTATAAATACCAAATAAATAATTAAATATCAAACAACTTCATGCAGTTTGAAATATTCTAATATAAAAAAGTAAGAATTCAAAATAAATTAGAAGCCTTATGTAATATAATATATAAATACAATGACGTGTATTATCTTCAGTTTTTATATTAAAAATAATACCATATTTCTTTTATATATTTCTTAAAAAGATAAAAAGAAATAATTAATTTTCCTATTTCTACAAAAGGGTGAGAAAAAGGGGTCCACCCCCATGGGTTTCTCTCTCTCTTTTTGTACGAATTTCAGAAAGAAAAAAAAAAAAAACGAAACAACAAAAAGTCCATCAATTCCCGAAAATGACACTGCTGAAACATTTACCTCAATTGCTTTAATACTCTTTTCAAGAAGGATAATCAGACCTTTTTTAACAATATTTTTTTATACATTTTTAATACATTACTTGTCATAAATTGGTTTATAATGATATTTAATTTATAATTATTATTATTAATTATAGAGTAATTTTAAATAAATTAATATATATATATAATATTAAAATATTGTAAAAAATGTTGTAAAAAAAATTGTTGTAAAATGATAATTGTTCTAAAAAAACAAAAACTTTCCACAGCCATTTTCTTGTCTTCTGCTTCTTATATAATGAGGTGCTAGCTGTTTTCATTTCTTCATTCTCATTTTTTTTTCTCTTTCTCTATCTCTCTCTGTTTTCATCATCATTTTCATTCTCTCTGCTCTGAAAACATGACTGGGGTTTCTGAAAAAGCAGGTGTTTCTCTTGATCAGCTTAAGGAGATTATGAGTGAATTTGCAAAGGAGAGGGATTGGGAGCAGTTTCATAGCCCAAGGAACCTCCTTTTGGCTTTGGTATGCTTCTCTTTCTTAACAAAATGTGCTCTCATTCTGCTTGTCATTTCACCTTGCATGAACACTGTTTCTTTCTGTTCTTCTTTTTCAGCCAACCCATTTCAACTTTTGTCTTGTTTCTCAAGAAGCTCATGTCAAAATTTTTACTTTTTTAATGTTATTTTCTTGAGGATTTCACTGTGTGTTTCGGTCAAATTTGTGTTGTTTTGTTATTTATCATGGGTGTTTGAGTATTGAGGTTTTTTGTTATCCTCATTTATGCATTTGGGTTGAGAACACTGAAATTTTCTTGAAGTTGGTTCCTTTTAATGGTTTTTTTTTCTCCATCATATCTGTTTGACCATTGATTTAGCTTAGGTTGTTCATTATAGCTTCATTTATGCATTTGGGAACTTTGATTTTTTTTTTTCTTTAAAGTTGGTTCCTTTTCTCTTGTGTTTTTTATGGGTGTTTGAAAATTGACCCACCAAAGAATGTTTGTGATCATATAATTTAAGCATTTGGAAAAAAAATGTTTTTTCTTTAATTAGATCCTCTTAATCTCATTTGTTCTTTACCATGGGCGTTTGCATTTTGAAGCACTGATTTTTTTTTTTTTTTAATTAAAGTTGGTTTCTTTTAATCTCTTTTATTCTTCATCTTGGGTTTTTGCATGATGATCATGTTTGTGATCTTTATTTATGCATTTGAATTTCAAAACATTGTATTTTCATAAAGTTTGCACCTTTTAATCTCATTGTCAATTTTTTTTTTTCATTTATGAATAGTGTGCATATATTCCATTTTAAAAAGATTTATTAAATTGGTTGTGGCATGGAAAATTGTTTCTTTTTCTACACTGAGACTTTACATAGTAGAAAGATGGTGATAAAAGTTTGAATTTTAAATTCAAAAGGTTTATGATATCATTAAAACAATCATTTTTTTTTTCTATTTTTGACTGAATAAAATAAAATATGTTTTCTTTTCTCTGTTTAAAATTTTTCTTTTATATTTTATATTTTTTTTTTCTATTTTTAACTGAATAAAATAAAATATGGTTTCTTTACACATGGTACATTAATGTGTCAAAAAGACTAATGGAATATTAGGAAAAAAAAGGAAAAAAAAAGAATAAATGTGCTTTTGTAATATTTAAATAAAATTCGGACTCTCATGTATATTGAATCTGTTATTTCAAGTTTGAGACATTTCATTTTTTATTTTAAAAAATTTGTAATTTTAGTTAATCCCACAATTTTTTTTTTCATATATTTATTTCTTACATTATAACTTTTTAAACCACTGTTATGGTGTTTTAGATTATAATATAATTGAACCGTGAAAATGAAATATATTTACAAAATTTATAGATATATTGAATTGTGGATTTTTTAAAAGAAATATTCAATTTTAAAATCAAACAAAATTAAAATTATGGATTCAACATAATGGCAGGCGAAAATTGTATTCAAGTCTTTATTTATTTAGTGTTTTTCTTTCTTTATCACCTCATTGAAAGTGAACCAAATAAAAGTAAAAATTTGATTTTTAAGTTGAAATTTCAAAGTTTGCCTTGTTCCAAAAGAAGGGTAAGTTCAGTTTTATCTTATTTCTTGAGTTTGTAATGATTTCCCAGGTGGGTGAAATGGGAGAATTGTGTGAGATATTTCAGTGGAAAGGAGAGGTTCCAAAGGGTCTTCCAGATTGGAAAGAAGAAGAAAAAGTTCATCTTGGAGAAGAACTTTCAGATGTGTTGCTTTATCTTGTGAGGCTCTCTGACATGTGTGGTGTTGATCTTGGCAAAGCTGCTTTGAGAAAGGTTGAACTGAATGCCATGAAATACCCTAAAAAAGTTTCTGAAAAAGAGCCTTCAATCAGCACCAAAGAAGATGAAAATTTAGAAGGTGTTTGATGAAATTGCATTTTGTGTTTTGGGAGGAACACTGGGAAAGTGGTTTTGGTATATGTTCTTCTATAAAGGGTGGAGGCTAGCTATTATTGTTGGATTGGTTTGGTACTAATTTATTCTCTTACCTTTGGCATATTGAATATTGGACTGTGTTTTTCTTTTGAACATGTATGTTTTAAGAGAATTCAATTTCACCTTTTTTATGATTTTATTTTATTACAAATTACCCTAGGGTAAAAATTATAAACAATTCTTCGTAGATAAAGATACTTTTAAATAGGAGGGTGAAAATCTATTTTTGTGTTATTTTTAAAACTAAATATATACTTATTTAATTTTTATTGTTTATAAAAGTTTCGTTAAATATTATTTTTATTAAAAAGCATGTAAAATGTTTATTATGTAATAAATATAATATTCACGATTTTTAGAAAGATATTTTATATGATATAAGTACGTAAAGTGTTTATTTTTTTATTACTATATGATAATTGAAATTTTACAACAATTATAATATAATATCCACGAATGCAAGACAAAAATAAGTATATATCATTTAAGAACGAAATAAAATGTAAGGATATATGAATTAAGAGTGAAATATTAAAAGCAATTTGAAGATGAAAATTTAATTTAATCAATGGAGAATATGTATAAATATTGTTAGAAAGAATAATTTTATCAATTTAGTTGGAGTTTCATCGTAACCTATCATTATAAAATTAGTAATAAAATACTATAAAATTAAAAACCAATACAGTTAAATTCATATATTTATCCAAAATAATAACTATATAATAAAATATATACAAATCATATATAATTACATGAGTTTCTTTTAAGAATTTTTATATAAAACAATTACAAAATAATAACTATAATAATAAAATATATACAAACTATATGGATCACATGGTTTTTTTGTTTTTAAAAAAAAAATCCTATATAAAACAACTATAAGAAAATTATAAAACTAATTAGTAGTATTTTTGTATTTCATTAAAGAAATATCATCACTTAATTATTTATCTGCTCACATTAATATAACAAAATAAACAAATAAAACATAAAAAACACAAAAAAACTAACAAGAGGAAACTAGTACACAAAAGAATTTTTCTAAGTTATTTAATTATATCAATTATAAATTAAGCATGTATAAAATACAATAACTCATGTATTCACACAAATAATTGACACTGGATTCAAATATCTAAATATATGTCTTTGACATTGAACTTCAGTGTAGGTGTACACTTGTACTAATATTTATGCTCTCTATAGTCATAAAGAAAAGGGGATCATCATTATAAAGAATTTTTCCTTGAAATTCTTTCAACACCGTCATAATACATGTCCACAATCATATTATCACTTTAATTAAACACAATATTAATCATGAACATACATAAAGTCTATTATAAATCTATTTCAAACAGCAAAAGCAAACAATTGATAAACATGTTACACATTGTGCCTATCTTGGTCAATCACGTGCCCTGAATAAAAGAAAATACTGAGTTGATCTTGCGTGTGGAAAATAGGCAGTAATATGTGAAAAATATTTAGCCGATCTTGTGCTAAATGCAATAAAAAAAAGTCAAACGCAACTTGTCCTTTAGTTAAGAACAACATATAATTAGATAATTTAATAACTTGTTGAACTTATAAAAATTATTAACATTCAAATTCAAAAAGCTTATGTATTTATCCGACTTAAATCATATTGTTATGGTCAAACCAAACATGACCCAATTTTAGTAAGAACAAGGGTAATACCATCCACGTCGCCAACCACCATAACCTGCCAACCGTCATCATATGTCATGTTATCGATCCATTTTTTTCAAGGCTTGTCTTCTACAAAGAGAAAAGAATATAATTAGTAAGTTAAAACATATCCAACATACAAGTTGGTGCTCAACACCAAACATGTTGCAAAAATGGCACTTAACGACAATTCTAGGGCTCAAAGCCATTCCTTTTGCAAAATGTTGCACTCAGTGGCACCTTTTGGTGCTCAATGTCTTGGAACTAAATTGTTCCAGACCTGTTGTGCAAAGATGACACTTAGAGGTGCCATGTTGTCACTCAACGCCACATCATTCACAAAAAGTGACGCTCAACAATACAGTTCTATTGCTCAACGCGCTATAGCTAAAATACTCCCAAACATGTAGCACAAACTAGCGCTTAGCGCAACTTTGATACTGCTCAATGCTATATCAATTGACAAAATTGTATTTTGTGATTGTAAGTGAACTTTGTCCTAATCAATTGCTCAAATTGGTAGTCTTTTCAAAGTTTATTGGTTCAGAACAATTTTTAACATGAAAACTCTTACCAATTTGCTCAATTGCACAGATTTTAAATTCTCCCAGCCACACAAACTCAAGCATAAACAAGCAAAATTTCATGAATCAAACATTCAAAATAAACAAGTCAAACCAATCATGTTCACGTCAAATCCAATTCATCAAAACAACTAAAGTTCATTTCCAACATGAAATCAATCACCAACATGCATTCATGAACTTAACAATAATACTCTAAAAGAACTAATCACTACCTTCTCTTACCTTGGCAAAGTTTCTCAACAATTGAAAAAGCCAAACGCCTTCTAACTCATAGGTATCCCCTTTCCACACCTAGAGACAACATCAAAACAATTTGAGTTGCCAATAAAGACATTGATTGATAGAGATTCAAGAAACACAACAGAAGGATACATGTGAGCAAGAAAACCCCACATGCAACCAGATGAAACAGAGAAGACGATGAAAATGGGTTGAAAACTAACTTACCCCAAAGAAGAAATTGATCAGTTGTTCTTGAAGAACTTGTCGCAGGGAGACATTTTACCGTCTCTGATCTTCAAAAAGATGAATAAATTGTAAAATATTTTAGAGAGAAGGGAACGATCTCTTAGAGAAAAGTTTTTAGACACATAAAGTGTTTCTAAGTAATAAGATACTTTTATGAGTTTTATATTGATATAAAAGCGTTTTATCATTAAAATAATAAAGTCTCAGTATTTTAAAACTCTATCACTCTTAAAATGCACTTTTCTAAGTTTTCACATTCTCCCCAATAACAAAAATTTTGATCTCAAAAATTTAACTTACCAGAAAATAAATGTGGGTACGATTGCTTCATAGCCTCCTTTAACTACCAAGTAAAGTCACATGTTCTTCTATCCCAGACTACCTTGAATAGACTGATGAACTTTCCTCTATGCTTTTTTTTTACAATCCTCTCAGCCCACATGTTGCACCTTTATTGAGAGATTCACTCTTACTAGCAGGTCCTCTACCTCCAACACATAAGAAGGATCAAACACATACTTCCTCAATTGAGAAACGTAGAATATCGAGTAAAGGTTTACTAATTGAAGAGGCATGGTGATCTCATAAGCTACTAGTCCAATTCTTTTCAAGATCTAATATGGACCAATGAACATAGGTGAAATTTTTCTCACATGGATAGCCCTTCCCACACCAGATGTTAGGGTTACCCTCAAGAAGACATGATCCCCAACTTCAAACTCCAAATGTCTTCTCCTCTTATCAGCAAAAGACTTTTGTCGAATCTTTTATACTTTCATCCTTTTTTGTATCTTCTTCACTTTCTCCGTAGTTTGCTTCACTCAGGCCCCAACAACACTGCCTCTCTATCTTGATACCAACACAAAGGGGTCTTAAACCTTCTACTATATAAAGCTTCATATGGCGTCATCCCAACACTTGTATGATTGCTATTATTGTAGGTAAACTCTATCAAAGGTAAAACTTCCCATTCACCTATATGATCCAACACACATGTCCTCAACACATCCTCAGGTGATTGGATTGTTCTCTCTAACTGTCCATCCGTTTGGGGATGATAAGTTAACTCATCATCAGCCTGCTACCCAAAGAACTTTGCAACGTCTGCCAAAATTTAGATAAGAGCCCCAAATCTTTATCTGACACAATACTAGAAGATACCTCATGCAACCTTACTATCTTCTTAATATACAATTATGCAAACTTGACCACATACATCATCATATTAACTACTAGAAAATGAAAACTCTTCGTCAACCAGTCTACTATCACCAATAACATCATGGCCCTTCACAGGTCGTGATAAATGAGTAACAAAGTCCATATTAATGATATCCCATTTCCACTTTGGTATCTCTAGTTGTTGCAACATCCCTTCGAGCCTCTAATGTTTCACTTTTTCCTTTTGATAGGTCAAACAAAATGCTATAAATTGGGCTACATCGAGTTTCATACTAGACCACCAGAAAAAATCCTTCAAATCTTGATACATCTTTGTCATGTCAGGTTGTATGTTAAAATGACTATTATGCCTTCCTCAAGAATTAAACTCTTCTTCTCTACATCATTAGGTACTTAAACTCTCTCTCTAAACTTCAACACTTCATACCCCATCACAAAATCCCTAGCTTACTTAGAGTCAAGCAACCTTCACTAAATATCATAATGGATTATACTTAAATGATTGATTTTGTATTAAAATCAATAATGCTTGATGCTTAAGTAGAATTAAATTAATTAACTTTTCAATTTTGCAGTCACTTCTTATCTTATTTCATTTCGCTGTAAACATTATGTACAATACATGAAGATACTCACAAATTTAACCACATAGTCATATATTTGAGTAAAATTGTATAAACTTGAATGTAATTTTTGTTATTATTTATTATTATTTTATTTCTTTTAAATAATTACTTCATAATCAATTATCTTTTAAATTTTAATTCACATTCCTTATTATCAAATTACCATAATAATATTTCAATAATTTATTACATCTAATTAATTTAAATATTTTATATTATCACATTACCTTTCCACCAAGAATCTTATATATCAATTTCTTTTCCTTAGTTTGCTTTTTGTTTTCTTCTTATTTTTGGTTTTTACTATCTTCCAAACAAAGCATAAGACTTTGCCGGGATTTTGATTTTTGCACTATTCAATGTTCATTTGTAATGACGTATAGATTTGTAATTTTTTTTTCATCTTTATTTGCTTCGACACATCAATTAGTTCTGAGCGTTGTGTGTTATGTGACATCGTTTTCATTGTTCTGTTTGAATCAGCAGGATTTAGTAGGGTATTCATCTGTCTCAATCTATTTCTCATCAATTGGATTTTCACAGTTTAACTAATTAAACTAACTGATTAATTCAGAAATCACAATTCTGATTTATAAATTTCGTAAACTAATAGATTACAAATATCACTTATACATTGTTAAATAAAACTATTGTTTTTGTTTTACTTTTTATATGTTTATATTAAACTCGATTTATATATCCAATTTATTTTTAAAAGAATAAGCTGAGAGCTGAATTCCTATTATCTACAAAAGATCATTTATATTATTAAAAAAAATTATAAATATGTATATTTTTTTTATCTTTTTTCTGGCACAAAGTAAGTTTAATTATACTTTTATTTTCTTTTTTTTCTACAACTTATTTCGTATTAAGAATAAAAAGAGTTTTATCTTTAAAGATTTATCAAACGTTTTTAAAAGCAAATAATAATACAAATGTATAGAATAAATCATTTATAAAAATTAGAGAAACGCATAACACATAATTAAAAAAAAAAACCATAAAATACAATTTTTGATAATGCATTTTACTATGTTATGAACATTGTGATGTACATAAATATAAATATAAAAGTCAAACAAAATATATTATTATTTATCTACAAGTATAATTTTTTCTTAATTAAAACTAAAATAATGAAATCACATTAAAATTTACTTCTAAATAATCTACATATAGCATCTTTAACTTATATTTTTAAAAATTATATTTTCTTCATATTGAATAATCAACAATTATTTTATATTAAATAACCAAAATTTTTAAATAAGATTGTGACACAAATATAATATATTTTCTGAGACATATATGCTTATTTTAGAATGATCAACATAATTGTTCACATGAAAAGTGTCTTTTTACTATATATAAAAAAAAGAAAATTACAGTGAGATGTCACCTTAAAGTCAAACATGCATGCTTACAAGTTGTGACTGAATATACACAGAAGGAGTTGTAACAATACATAGACTTAACAAAACATTTGCAACAAATAATTATATGTTAGCAAAATTTTATTCTTTCATTTTTTAAAGTTTCTGTTACTTGAGAGACAAAAGAGTTATAACAAATCTTTTTGTGATGTATATACATAAAGACTTGACGAAACATTTGCAATAATTATATGTTAATAAAGTTTTAAAGTTTCTGCTATTTGAGAAATATCATGTTCAAAAATCTTTAATGAGAAACCTAAGATTTTATACCCTTCAGACCTATGTGAGGTTATTCATGTGAGAATATTAATAATAAAAAAAATTTGGTATTTTGGGATAGATAGTATTTTTAAAATATGAAACTCAATTATTTTAATATTAAACGAGTTTTATTATTTAAAAACATATTATTTCTACTTTTTTTTTAAGTTTTATGTACATTATTTTCTTTCTCTGATTCTATGTTTATTTAATTGAAGAACCATAATTGATTATCATGATAAATTCTTTAATTTAAACCGATGAATTTCTTAGTTTCGATAAGTTGAGTTTATTCTCTTTTAATGGTTTACTTTTGTTTTTTGTTGCATGTATTTTTTTAATCTTCTATATGAGTCTCTACTAATCAATTGTTATAACAGTTATGTCCTAACCTGTATAGATAGACTATCTTGTGGAGCTAGAGGTGTTTTTTGTTGTTGTCTAAAGCTGTTTAAGTGATTTTCGCAGGTAATGAAAGTTAATATGTAACTTGAAACCCTTAACTATCCAGATAGATGCATTAATGTCAGACTCATAAGGAACCTGCACCCGTGTATGGTAGAGTAACCTTGCTCAGAAGCAATAACAACCGCATCCTCAACCACCACCAATAATTCCATACACCAAGGTTAATTCGTCAAACATTTATAGCCAAAACTAGTGACCATAGACTAGGACCTTCTGTCACTCTCCACGACATAATCACCCATCTCTACATGAAATGTGGTTATTGAGAGTGTCAGGATCATTCCCCAATCCAGGAACCCCTACTTCAATACATAACATAACGTAACCAAGTAGGATATTCCTCCTTGGAATTCCTTTCTCACATGATACTAAAAATCCATACCTCACATATTACTTTAGCATCATCATCACATCTCATACATAATCATATTAATATACATATACTTCACAGAAACATTGCATACTATCACATGAAACTTCTCCTTATACATTAAACAACTAGAAACACCCTTACAAGTAATTTGAAGTCACATAATAACACAATTTTCTTTAAGGCATCTTATCACCCACATTTATATAAGGAAAATAGCTTTGAAACCGTCACCAACAACTCTGGAAGGATCCAAAACCTCATAAATGACTTAAAGAACGTCCAAAACAGACATCCAAAACCCTGAAAACTCCATAAATTGTTGCATTGTCGTCCAGTAGTGGCCGGATGCCTAGGGGCTAGTGCTTAACATTGGCGCCTCCAGAAACGGGTGCTTAACACCCTCTTTGAGCGCTCAAGCGCTATCAGAAGGCCCCAACCCTTTTTAGACCACTTTAATGGACTCAATAACACACTCTAGACCATCAAATTCAACACAAACTCACTCTTTTAGAAATTCACTACTCAAAACCCCTTTAATTATACTCAAAATCATGCAACACAACCTCACTAACTCTCTAATGCATTATACACCAGATTTTACTGGTTTGACAACTCTCACAAGTCCTAAATGACTTCAAAACAGTCCCCAAACTTTTGTTTTACACAACCAACTCTTTACTCAAAAAATACCTATCAAAACCCCTAATTTTACACTAAAAACACTTGAAACTTCCACAATGAACTATCTCTATGTTCCATATCAGATTTCTCAAATTGCAAGATCTCAACCAGTCTAAAATGACCTTAGGACAACACCAAAAGCTCAGTTTTACTCATACAACCTGTACTTCCAATTTTCACCTATCAACACTTCATTTTATAACTAGAATGACTTATAAATTAGCACAACTATTTCTCCTCAATACTACAATAGATTGGCATCCTTTAACATCTCAACAACAACATTCGAAACCAAATTCATTTCCAAATTAAATTAACAAATCATACCAACATCATCCAAATCAAGAATCAACATTCAAAAACACTAAAAACTCCAAAACAATCATTTTAACAGAATAATCAACATGCATTAGTTTTATAAGCAACCAAATCTTATTTCACATTTAATAACTAAATTATAAAATACTTTAGCTTCCCTTACTTCACAAGATTTCCTATCAAGCTTTAGAACTGCATTTCCGTTGCTTTCGACTCAAGGAACTATAAATACACCTGTGAAACACCAGAAAGAGAAACAAAGAGAGTCGATCAAAGAAGACAGATTGAATTGTACATGCAAGGGAAAACTCTATGCATCAACTCAAGTAAAAGACAAAAAGCAAAAAGGACTCAAAACATACTTGCTCTATTACAAAAACCAATCGGATAGAAATAGAAATTACTTTGTTGTGATCTCCTAGATACCTCTTGATCATCAAATAAATCATTTAGGAGTTAGAAAAATTAGAGAGAAAATAGATACAACTGAGAGAAAGAATTTGAGAGATGAACTTTGCTTTAAGTAATGAGATGATTTTAAAAACTTCTATTTATAATATTGAGTTATTTTATAATATAATACACAGTCTCATTATTTTAATACACTTGTCAATTCACTTTTTTATATTTTTTTCTTCTATATATTATTCGTATTCTAATGATATTAGTATTCCAAAGTTTATATTTATAAATATGGCTTAATTCATATTTTTGTTTCATGTGTGAAGTTGATTCAGCATCATTTTTATTTCTTTCATTTACTCTTCTTTTTATTGAAAAGAATTCATTTTGGTCATTCCATTAAGTTGGTAAAGGTAACTACTTGTTAATTTCTATTTTTTTCTTTCATTTCTTTTGTAGTTTTCTTCTCTCCATCCTTCTTCGGTAATGGTAACTACTCTTTCACGTATTCTTCTATGAGAGAAATTCTTTCAAGATTCCTCTTCAAAGGGTGGTAAATGGTGAACTAAAAGCCTGTGATATTCGTTGGAAGGTTTTGGAACTCAACAAAAAGGCAAAATATTTATGTTATTAAAAGCTCTAATTAAATTCTTCCAATTTTAAATTAATATCGATTTAATCTTTTGTAAATAGTTGTGTGTTCCAAGTGACAAGAAAGAGTAAAATCGATTTTAGTTTAAAAAATATAAAATTAAATTAAATTAATTATATAAATATTGGTATTATAGAAGTAATTGAACCAATAATTATGAAAAAGTAATAAGAATTTATATACCACTTCTTCTGCACTGAACCGAACTAAACAACAACACTAGAAAGAAAACCACTGATAAACCTTATTTTTTTTCCTTTGCTCTTTTTGGTTTTGTTTCGATGCTCTCTGTCGCGAAACGGTTTCAGCTTCGGCCACTGAGGACGCCGTTTCTCCTCGGGCAGCTCCGGTACGCCCGAACGCGGCCAAAGTCGCCACCGGTGGCACTGAGGAAGACGGAGGAGCGGTCGGAGTGGTGGGCGTTGGACGGCGAAATGCACGAGATCGGCGATCACGTGCCGCTACGTGAGCGCTTCGTGATCCCCCGAGAAAACATCCCCAACAAGCGCCGCAAGCAGCTCAGAGAGCAATTCATGCGCCGAACACGCCTCGTTCTTAAGGAATCCGTTAGTCCTTTACTCTTTCTCTCGATTTTCTGTTATTTATTTTATAATTATATTTTGTTTAGGATAAAATAGTTTTGTTGAGAAGGATTGTGCAGCATTAGGATGTTGGCAGAGTGTGTTACTCCATGTAGAGATTAAGACCAAGGTTTTGCTACTTTTTTGTGTTTTGGTCTTTACAAGATTTTTAGTTCTTACACTCAAGGTTTTAAATATTAGTCTCAATTCTGGTCGCAATTTTGTCATTGTGGACAGATATTGTGGTTGTGGAGACTTCAGAAGCCTTGATTTTGCAGCCCAAGTCAGTGTTGTTTTAAAATGTAGGTTTGGAGTCTATTTGAGTTTTACTTCCGGAAACTGTTTTGTAATTTTTCAATTGCTACTAAACAAGTTGCTAGATAGTTAGTGGAGGGTGGTGCAAGACACAAAGGACTGGAATCGAGAGAGAGGTTGAATTCGATGAAATTAGACCAAAAGTGAGAGAATATTTCTTAGCTGATTCTATTATTTTGTTTTCTGAACACTTGTTTTTGTTCTTTTGGAAGCAATATGCAAAGCGTAACAGATTTTGGATGAGAGATTGATTGCCAAGTTGTGTGACATTATTTTGGAAAAAGTAGTTTTTAAAATCAACAGGTGAGAAATGAATCAAACAAACCCTTAGTTTCCTTATGAAGGGTTAAAAACTTGTGTAATGAAAAAAAAAATTCATTTAATTCTGTTAAATGTAGTGACTGAAAATGAATAATTTTTTTTTGTAGGTATTAAAACAAGATATTGTGATATTTTCACAGACCATCAATGTATTTACACCTAAGACATTGTTATCCCATTTGTATTTTTGTGTTTTTCAGTTTGAATTTTTATAATAAGTTGCATTACATGGTTATTGCCTTGCTTAACGTGAGCGAAAATGTGATGGATATTATAATTCTGTTGCATTGTTGACTTGGTAGTTGTTGTCAGTTTATGATTTTTTTATGAATAAGAAATTTAAAATTCAAAATCATGATTGTTGTCTAACTTGCTTGCGTTGTATTGAAAGGAGCATGATCCTTGGTGTAAAAGGTACATGGAACTGTATAATGAACTTAGAGAAAACTGGGAGAGGCTTTATTGGGATGAGGGTTACTCCAAAAAGCTTGCACAGGATCATGCGAACTATGAGTCTGCTGAAGATGATGATAGGGATTTCTCCCCATACAGGTTTGCCTCCTTTATTGATTCTTTCCTCTTTTCCTTTCTTGCCAAGACCTATGGCTGCTTGTGTCTTGGAAAATGATATTTTTCTTGTACTGTCACTCGCATGAAGTTGAGGACTGAACTGGTCATCTTGCTCAGTTTTATTCAAACAATTATTCTTTGAAGATTCTGAAGAGTCTATTTTAGTGTTAGCTATATTATTATGGTTCTGAATTTTCTGGTTCAAAATTTTGTGGGGGGTGGGGGAGATGCTGTCTAATTTTGGTGTTTTCTGCTATATGGCATTTCAGGAGTAGAAGACCTCAGCCTCAGATGGATTATAGTAAGGTACAATGATATAAATATAGTATAGAAGTTGCCTTTTTTGTCTTGCTTTTGTATATATCTTTGATTCTAAGGATATTGTTCCACCATTAGTGAGCTATGCAGAATAAAGTGCCATCAGAAATAAATTGCATGTTGCCATTTTGTATTACATAAAAAATAAATTCTTTTGCCTATATTGAAGTTTTGCCTATTATTAGGCTTTGACTGTTGGAATTTCAACTCAAAAAGCCCTGCATGAGAGTTGAGGGGTCTTATTTAACATGATCCATGATGGGAAAAGAATTATATAAATTATAAATTTGTTCTTGTTGGTATCCAGTTTTTAAGGAATGATACACAGGCCATCTTTATTTGTGTTAACTGGGACAAATTCCCCTGTGACATTAAAACACAGTAATTATCTTCTGCATCATTTGATTTTCACTTTGCTTTGAGTTGACTCTAACTCAATCTCCCATTTTAGATATATTTGTTTGAGATAGCTGTAATCATTAAGATTGAAATGTTTAGTATACGTTTATGATACTGTCTCTCTGATTATTGGATTCTCATTCAGGACCAGACTTTTGGAAGAAACAGACAACCTGATAACTTCGAGAAAGTTAGCGTTCTTCGGGATAAATTTGAGTATGACCGAGAGAGAAGAATGAGAGAAAAAGGTTAGTTTCTAGATGGTTACACACCATTCTGAAGTCTAGTAATCCTCAATGAAATATTCTTTGAAATTTTTGAAAATGGAAAACGTATTATACAGTAGCACTGGTATCTTTTACCTCATCATGGTGCAGAAGCGTTCTATTTCCTGGTTTTTTAATGTTGAACATGCTGAGAGACTAACTAGCCAGTGTGGCTGAGTATTCTCTGTATGTGAGTTATTCAGCTAGTTCAGTCAGTGGGTTGAGTTTAATGGGGATGTTTTGCTAAATGAGCCATAAATCAAGTTAGTGCCAATCCTTAACAAAATCTAGTAGAAGACAAAAGTATCTCATAAACAACTCGACTCCTGTTTACCAGCCTGTAAATTGAGCTTTAGGCTTTTTGTCTGATAGTTGTTTTATGTTTTGTTCTCCTTCCGATGAGGATCAACCAAGGAACACGGACTCTGAAGCAAAAGGACTTGGTGGACCAATGACAAAGGCAAGTGCTAAGAAAGCCAATGAAGCCCGAATCAGTTCAAATTCACATATGGAAGACTTGAAGCCCAAATTGGTTAACTAAATTCAATTTGAGGAATAAAGATGATGGATGGACTGATTTACAGGACAAGACCCGCTTTCTATTTTTGCTTTGCATTTTTATTTATTCCAATGTAATAGTTTCATATGGATTTTGATGTGTTTTGGGTCAGTTTTATTTGTTTATTCCAATGTAATAGTGTTCAGTGGGGCTTTTATTCTGGTGGATAGTGGGAATTAGTTCCTATTGTATATTTAATTTAGTGGGAATTAATTATCCACTAGAATAAAACCCCACTAACTATTATAATGGCTCATGAAGCATGTGGGAAAAAAAAAAGAACTGACCCAAAACATACCAAAAGTCATGAAATAATTACATACAAAATTTCAAAGGAAAAATAGAAAATGGGCTGTCTTGCAAATCAGTCCATCCATCATCTTTATTCCTCAAGTTTAATTAAGTAGTTGACCAATTTAGACTTCAATTCTTCTATATGTGAATTTGAACCAATGTGGATTTATTTGCTTTCTTAGTACTTTTTCCCTCGTCATTGGTCTACCAAGTCCTTGTAGCGCTTTAAGGTCCCAGTTCCTTGGTTGATGCTCACCACTTTAGCCTTTATTTTTAATTTAAGAGAAGCTGGTCAATATGAGAAAAATAATCTCTATGAACATGCTTAAATCTCTTTCTTGATATTCTAATTTTCAATAGTATTTTTGAGGCCAAAAATAGTTTGCTATATAATTCTTGTTCTGAAACAATCATATCATGTGTGCTTCAAATTTTGTACTGGAGGAGCAATTTAAGTGAATACCATTATCTAATAGATTCTTATGTTTGTACATAGCAGTGATGTCAGTCTGTTTTACAAACCTATTTTACCCTTTTATATGTGCTGTAAATCCTCAGTAATCAAAATTTAAGTCTAGCAATTGGTAACGAAGAAATTATCCTTTCAAATCACGTATATTAACTATCGCTAGAAATGACCATGTGATGTGTGAAAAATCTTAAGCAAACTATCTTCTGCATAAGTTGCAAATTTTGTTCTGTTGGTTGTTAGATTCAATTTTGTCAGTACTTTTCTCTTTATATATTAATACTTCACTTATCATTTATCACTATCTACTTCATGGCAGCATTTGCACCCATACATGGAGGATCTGTTCCTGACTCTCATGATTCCAACCGTTGGAACCAACCGCTAGATACTGATCGATATTTTAGCCAAACAGAAAGGCGTTGAAAGAACAATATTGTAAGGGATAGTGTAGTTTTTCTCTCACTAACTAAATGCTATATATGATGCTGCCAATATAGCTAGTTCCAGGAAGTGTTTACAGTCAAGAAAACATTTTTTTTTTTTGGTTTAAAGCTCATGTAGGAGTTGTGCTCTGAACAGATGTAATGTATTAATGCACTGACATTTACCCTCCACTTCTGAGTCTCTCAAAGTTTTGACTCTAAGGTTATAGAAAATTGTTTTTCACCTTTATATAGTGCTTTATTTTTTCATTTCTATCTAATGTGGAACTTAGACTCACATTTTTCTCATTTTGTTCGGTGGAGTTATTATTCTACAAATCTAATGAATAGATAAGTTTATAGATATATGCTTCTAGTTATTACTTTATTTGTAAAATGGTCTTTGGTCTTTGGCATTTTATGTGGCTACTAAAAGCCATCAATATTGAATAGAAAGAGTAGACTCAATTTTACGAAAAACATCAGAGTGTGTGCATGAGAATTATTAACAAAGTGGTATCAGAGCTTTATTTTTTGAGAATCAAGAGAAAAAAGTGAGAGAGAGGAGAGTGAGGAAAAAAGTGAGTGCTTGAGTTTTTTTGGAGAGAGATGGCAAATGTAGTCAACAGAATGAGTGTGTCACAATTGTCCGAAAAGATCAATTACGATAATTGGTCTTTGCAGATAAAGGTTCTTCTTGGATCCTAAAATGTATGGGACATAGTGGAGGACGGGTACAAGGAATCTGTGGATGATTAGCTTCAGACAGTGAACCAGACTATTGTACTAAAAAAGACATGAGTGAAAAACATATTGACTTTGTACTTTTTGTATAATGCAGTGGATGAATCAGGATTTGGAAAAATAGCTAATGCGAACTCAGCAAAAAATGCATGGGAAATTCTAAAGGTGGCATACAAAGGAGATATTAGCGTGAAGTAGGTACGAGTACAAGTTCTCAGAAGAGAGTTTGAACATATGGAGATGGATGAAAATGAGGGAGTTGTCGAGTTTATAGTTCGAGTGTAGAAGATGGCCAACCAACTTGGAATGAACGGAGAAGAAGTTCCTCCTAACTGGGTTGCAAAAAAGATCTTGAGAAATCTGATAGATGATTTTGAAAATATCATGGTCCCTATTGAAGAGACAAATGATTTGTCAACTCTCACTGTGCAGGAGTTAGATGGGTCATTAAAGACCCACAAACTTAGGAAGAAGAAGAAAAAGAGGGAACCCAATGATCAAGCACTACAAACCCAATGATCCTAGAGGTAGAGTACGAGGAGACCAAGGACGAGGTGGACGTGGCCGAGGTAATTTTGAGAATGATAGTGAAGAGCAAACTGGTCAGTATAGGACAAGGGAAAGGCCGAGGAGATCGGTCAGGAGTGAAGTGTTTTAAGTGTGGCAATCACAGTCACTGTGCAAACGATTATAGATCGAGAAAGTGCTATAATTGTGGTAAGTTCGGTCACATGGTTAAGTTTTGTCAAGCTAAGAAGAAAAGTGCTATAATTGTGGTAGGTTCGGTCACATGTTAAGTTTTGTCAAGCTAAGAAGAAAAGTGAGAGAAACCTTTTTACAGAAGAAAAAGATGAAGAAGAGATGGGGATTCTGTTGACGTCAAAGATCTTAGAGTAGAAGGTGAAGAATATGAATGTTGGACCATACTTGAAATCGAAGGTTGAGGAGATTTCTACCAACTCAATATGGTATTTAGATACTGAAGCAAGTAATCACATGTGTGAAAATGAGAACTTTTTTTATAAACTCACTAAGGTGGAGGCCGAATTTGTGTCTTTCGAAGATGACTCCAAAGTGCCGTGAAAGGACATAGAACAATCCGACATATGTAGAAGGATTGACGGCTTGGAGAGACTATGGACATTTATTATGTTTCCGAGCTAAAGAGCAATCTTTTAAGCATGAATCAGATAATTGAAAAAGATAATTTAATTTTTATGAAAGATCAAGTATTGTATTTAAAGGATAAACATGTTCGTATAGAAGGTAAAAGTGAAGAAAAATGGGCTGTGTGAACTATAACTAAAGATCTTGCAAAACAGGTTCTTGAACTTCGTTGTTTTAACTTTCCATTTATTTTTCTATATCCTTCTTAACCTCCTCTGCGCAGGCACCACACCTCAGAGCCCATCTTTATTCCAAAACTAAAATGAAAGAACCCAAATAAAAACTAATCAAAAATGGAAAATCAGAAGGTATTAGAGGAAAGGGAAGATCAAGTTCGTTTGATCTATGGTGATTATGTATGGCTCACGATTTAAATCTTCAAGGTGCTACAATTGAAGTTCGATGGTGAACATTGACACTGCTTCGGCGACGTTCTATGATGTGTGAATTGGCGTCATGGTGAAGCTCGCATCTGCTTTCACATTTGTTAGGTTCATATTCAGGTGATTGCTGCAAATGGTAGTCAGGTGGCTCGCAAAGATCTGATGTTGAACGGTGGTTGCAGTGCGATGGTTCTCTCACGGTTTCATGTCTAATTAAATCATTGCCAAGCCAATCGATTCGATTCCTTGACGACAATGAAACAATGCGCAAGTCCATTGTCTAATTGTCATAGTTATCTCAACCTTCCTTCTTCTCTGTCACTAATGACGACATTGGACACCATGCTTGCCGACAAAGGCTTTAGCCAAACAAGGACACATGATGGCGGGATCTAGTGCTGGCTAGGGTTTCTATGTGGAGTTATTGGAGAAGAAACCCTTTGTGGTTTCTAAATTGGTAAAGATGAAGATGGATTTCTTATGGATTTTACTTTCTGCACCTCTCTGAAATTAATCTTTGCACCTCCATATGTGATATCTTGAAGGAAAATGGTGAACGTTTTGGGTTCTGCATTTCATACACTTTCCATTTTTGGATGAAAAATTTGTGGCTTTTTTTTATCAAAAAATTTATCAATGAAAAAGTTTATCAGTAATAAAAATTTTAAATTATCAGACAAATTTTAAAGTTTAAAATTATAGATAGATTTTATCGTTGAAAATATTTGTCAATAAATGAAATATATACTATTAATGAATTTTTTTATTTTTAAAACTAGTAAATAATAAGTCAGTCGGTAATTAAAATTTTAAAATTCTATCTATAAAATTTGTTAGTAATTCAAATTTATTGATGGATTTATTTTGGTTTCTTAAATTCCATTAAAAATTTCAAGAATATTTGTTATACTTTTTCCAATCTTTATTTGATAATTCTTTCTTTTTGATATGTTAACTTTTTCACTCTAAATCTTTATTTGATAATTCTTTCACGTATTCTTTCTAATTCATATATATATTTTTTCATTTTTTTTTCTTCAGGGGAGGTAATGTAAACATTTTTCAGGCTAGGATGTGTTTTTTCAAAACAAAACAAGGTTTAAACATGATATTTCAATCAAATTCAAAGTGGTTTGTTTGTCCCTAACTCAAATTCATTAAAGAAAAATTTGCCTTGATGCTTTCCTCATCTTCTAATGTGCAGACCAAAGATGAACATTTGACACATAATTAGTGTACACAAAGCATATGCTCTTAATCATTCAGGACTACTCATCTTTCCTTCCTTATACTCCGAAGTTCAAAATCCGTTCTATATCAAGGATGTTGGATGTTACTTTGTTTTGTTGCTTCATGGCGTTCTATTTTTTAACATATCAATGTTTGCTGAGACTACTTTTTTTAATGTCTTGGCAAAATATTGAACCTATCCTCTAAACATTCGTTCTGCAATGTCACGATAACCAAGGACAATAAATTATTCATTACTCACATCCGTCGTTCTGCAATGCCAGCACCCACTCTTAGCATCGTACACGAGTCAAACAAAAATTAACGCCGTTTAATTTTAAGGACAAAAAGTAAAAGTTTTAAAATAATGAAAACTAAAAACAATTGATGTTTTAAATAGGAATTAAAATCAAAATTGAATGATAGTTAAATGACTAAAAACATATTTAATTATATATATATATATATATATATATATATATATATATATTATTATCTTTGTTCGTAGTTTGAAAACCCTTTCTTTTCTTTTGTTCCACACTTTTTTCTTTATCTTCTAATTGTTTGACTTTTATATCCATGAAATCCTTTACATCTCTAAGTTAATTTCTCTCTTATCATATTTTTTTTTTCAGTTATGTTAAAATAGTATATTATTAATTATAGTTAATCAAATATTTATACTTTTTTTAATATTTTATTTATTTATTTTTTCCAATCAAAAATCGTTAGAACATTTCTTTCAACTACCACTTTCTCAATTCATTATTTCCATATTTTCTATATCTTACTAATTATTCCTTTCACAACCTTAAAATTCTAACAATAGATGCTAGTATGAGTGCCCAACAGTTAAAGATCTCAAGCTTTCGTAAATTGAAAGCAAACCCTCTTCTGCAAATGACTTGGGACATAGAAGCTCATAAACAATTAAAAACAACTATTATTGGTTGGAATCATAAGAAATAGCTCTAGAGAATGGTGAAACCTTGGGATCCGAACATGTTTATAGAGTGAAGAGAAGAGAGCCACTTGAGTTCAGACGAACTTTTCCGAAGAGTTGGTGTCATCCACCTGATTTGAGTTTTGTAACTCGATTACATCAGATTCAACTATCCTGAGTCTTTCTAATGAAGGTTGCTAGGTAATTTCCTAAGGTTTTGAAAATTTAGAAATATTCAATTATAAAAAATTATGTATTGAATTTTTTTTTGTTGAATATACAAATATAGGATATTCTATTTATAATAAAAAATATATAAATTTAGTTTAAAATACAAATAAAAAAATAATAATAAATTAACTAAAAATAAATGGTAAAAATAACTTGTTGAAATTATTATTCTCGTATGCACCAGAATCACTCATCTGCCATAAATGGACGAATATGAAGAAAATATTAAAGTTATGTTAAAAAAATTGGGTACAATGTCCCATTTTTATCAGTTTTTTTCATCTGGGAAGCAAGCACTCTCTTCAGCTTGTCAATTCTTTAATTCTTTTAATGTTAATATATAAAACAATATTAAAAAAAAATTTAATTCCATTCTCGAATTTTTTTTATTTTTTTTCTCTTTTTTCTTTTTCTCTATTTCAATCTTTTATTCTTTTTCACTTAACTATAGTCTCTTCTAGCGATCTTGATCTACGTTGAAACATTGTGCTCTTACTTTTTTCTAGAATCATCAACAATTGATAACCCATTATTGTATGTGTCCTTCATTTTTGCACTATATTTCTTAAGGTCTTTTGTATATTTTCTCTCTTTGCACGATAGTGATGAACATTATAGAGTTTGCTTTATTCTCACCAAAACCTATATTGAAATAACTAAATTTAAGTTTTAAAAATAAAAATTTCAGTAGAATAATTTGAAACAACTTAAAGGGTTTATTGTTAGAGACTAAATTACAATTTTAAACAATTTATAATTTAGTTCATATATTTTTAAACATTATTAAAATTTTAAAAAATTTAGAGAGTATACTTTACTTCTAAAAAAATTTGCAAAAATTTTAACGTCTACAATCAACAATAGAAATATTCGTGCACTGCTAATGGTTGAAAAAGTTAACTGTATTCACAGTTGTGTTTTAAGCAATTATATTTACCAAGGATTTCACCTGTTTTATATCTATAGGGCCAAGCTTCGAACAACCAGATAGGATGAGAGTTTTTAAAGATCTCAACTTATATATCTCTCTTGGGAGATAGCTTAGACTTGTGCAATCTTTCAAATTTATCAATACTATATTGGAGAGATCAGCAATGGATTGGTGTACCTTGAGCAAACTTGGACAATCTTTTAGAATGAGCTGTTCAAGACTTGGTAGTCTCGAAAAGTTAGGTGTTCCTATCAGGTATTTGGAGTGACTAAGATTAAGGAATTTTAACCGCTCTAAAACCTGCAACCATAGTTTTTCCACAAAAGATTAAGAAAGATAAAGCATGAGTTAGTTATAAACAGAACCAATTATACTATTTTTATTGTAATTAATTTATTAGTTTTAAAAGAAAAGAGCATTTAGTTAATACCACGCCTCGTTGCCAGCCGAGATGGAGAAGAAGACTATGCTTTAAATCCATTGCAATTACATTTTGCATATGAAAGTTTCTTGGAAAGTCTTTATATGGAAACCCTCGCCAACAAATCCATCTCAGTTGATCAGAAATGTTCCCAAAATCTCCACTAAGTTGTACATGATCAAGTTGTAGCAGTCTTAGTCTCTTCATTTTCTTGAAAGCATGAGCTTCAAAGCAATCTGCAATGCCGAAATCAAGTTTCAGGGACAATATAGATTCTGTTCCCTGTGATGAGTATAGCAAAGAAAAACAATTTAGAAATCCCTGAGTAATTATTGATTATTGAGACTTAATGTTGAGTTTAACAAGTTAACAACACATGGATTACACTTAAAAAGAAAACACTTTCAAAAGAAGTTTCATAATCATATAAAGAATGTTCTTACACTATTCTCTTTCAGTACATCTTCTACGTCATCGTGAAACCACAATCGACTTCTTTTCCCTGGTTTCTCTAGGCATTCTTGACGAATAATTTCTCTTGCCATCTCTTGTAACAAAGGATGCATTTGAAGTTTGTTGTTCCTTTCAACTTTTATGAGGCCACGCTCTATGAGAACTGTTATTCCAATATCAGCATGTAGTCCACACCCATTTAATATCTCTGTCACATAGTCTCTGTCTTTGCCAATAAAGAAACAACATACATCCAGAAATATATCCTTTTCCGTATCACGTAAATCTTCAAAACTTACTTTTAATACGCTCAGAGGTTCATTCGGGGGATTTCTTTTTAGTTTCAACAATACACTTTCCCACACTTCTATTGTCCTATCACCTAAATAGGAACCAAGGAACTCAAGAGCTAGCGGTAGTCCTCCACAATAAACAACTACGTTTCTTGCGAGTTTTTCAACAATACACTTTCCCACACTCCATTCTTTTTCTGGTATTGCATCTCTAAATGCATGCCAACTAAAAAGCTCAAGTGACTCATTTTCGTTCAAAAGATGCATTTTATAAACATAATTACTTCTGAATTGGTTCAGCAAGTGAATATCTTTAGATGTAATGATTATCACAGTTCCTTGACCGAACCACTCACGACTCCCGCATAGGTTTTCTAATTGGCCAATGTGATTCACGTCATCAAGCACAATGAGCAACTTTTTTCGAGAAAATCCATTCTGGATCTTAGTTCTTCCCATCTGAACGTTTTTCACCTCCAACTTGGATTTGAGGACATCAGAAAGAAGATTTTCTTGCATAGCAACATACCCTTCATAACCACTATTCTCAATAAAACTCTTACCAATGAATTCACGATAAATTCGATTGTAGATTGCTTTGGCTATGGTCGTTTTACCTGATCCTCTCATTCCCCATATTCCTATCATACACACTTTGGTGGATTGATTTTCAATACATTTAATCACGTCTTCCACGCGGGACTCTAATCCAACTGGATATTCGGTAATAAACAAGTCTTTATAGTCCAGTAATGTTTTAACGCGGTTAACAATTTTGTCTACAAGTTCAGCATCATGCCTTCAAGATGAATGATAATGTGTTACCAAAATTAAAACACAACCTTAACATATGCTTCATTCACTCTCAAACCAAAGAAAGTAGGAAGGATTCATATATTTACCTGTAATTTCTGAACTCCCAACCAGTCATACCTGCAGCTGCGGTGAGTGCACGCCTCCACTTGGACAACGCATGTTCCACTTGTTCTCCTGAATAGCTTTTGTGTGCAGCTTCTTCCAACGCTTTCCCAAAATCATGCATCTGATGACGTACAACCCATGGGTTAATCTCGTAAAATACGGGCACAAGTATTTGGCCGAAAGTTTGGTGGCATTCAATGATTTTTTCAAGCTCAAGAAGACAGCAGGTAGATTCAGCGTATGATTTGGAGAAAACAATTATCGTAATCTTAGTGCCTCCTATTGCTCGAATCTGCTCTTCCAGCTTCATTCCTTCTTGCAGATTCTCCTGGCTAATAGTAGTTTTGACTTGAGCTTGTAAAAGGACAGAGTGGAGATGAGAAACAAACCTTCGACCGATTTCTTCTCCACCAAAGTTGATGAACACATCGTGTATGAAATGGGGTTGTGATGTTAAGAAGGATGATGATGATGATAAAGAAGAAGATGCAAACTCCATAGAAAGAATTGAAGTCAATTCTTTGGTTTTTGCACGCCAGTAGGCAAAAAGGAGGAAAATATCACGAGAATAGACAAAAAAAAAAAAAAAGTAAATTACGAGAATAGAAAAATCATGGAGGGTTCAGACGACTTAGAAGAATTCGTGCCCCCTGCACGACTTCACATTGTTTATTTGACCAGTGTTAAAGTGCATCCCAAAAACGACTTTAAAATATGATAATCGATTACCAGTATGATTACCAAGCCATTTCTAACAAAAAAAAAAAAATGAAGTCGTATGGGAGGTTGACTCTTATTAAATTCGTGCACCCCTCTCGTTTTACTATTTATATTTTTTAATTTTTTTATTAATTAAAATCATTTATAATTTGTAAATAATGTTTTTAAATATATTTAAAATAATTAAAATTATATTTAATTAATAATTAATTTTTTTTAATATTATTAAATAAATAAATTTTATATTCTAATTATTTTTGTAATTAAATTAATTTTTTTATAAAATAATTTTAATTAAATAATTTATAATTACTGTA
>NC_028359.1:10440366-10471535 GCF_000741045.1 Vigna radiata var. radiata | reverse complement strand
CAAATATAATTTCTTTTTTCAATTTTTAATTACCTAATTACAATAATTATAAATTATTTAATTAAAATTATTTTATAAAAAATTTAATTTAATTAAAAAATAATTAGAATATAAATTTTATTTATTTAATAATATTAAAAAAATTTAATTATTAATTATATATAATTTTAATTATTTTAAATATATTTAAAAATATTATTTACAAACTATAAATGATTTTAATTAATAAAAAAATTACAAAATAAAAAAAGTAAAAGTGCACGACTTTAATAAGAGAAGTCGTCAACCTCATACGACTTCATTTTTTTTATGTTTTTTTTTTGTCAAAAATGGTTTGGTAATCGATTACAAGTATGTGGTAATCGATTACCATGCCTTAAAGTCGTTTTTGGAGTGCATGACTTCAACACTGGTCAAATGAACAGTGTGAAATCGTGCAGGGGGCACGACTTCTTCATTAGAAGTTGTTCTGACCCCACAATTTTCCTTTTTGCCCATTTTGGTAATATAGTAGACAAATTTGCCTACTATATGTTAAAGATTAATATGTTTTAAATGTAGTCTCTTCTAAGTGAGATATGACTCAACCCAATATCACTTTACTAAATTCCATTTGTTTTTTATACTTGTCCTCCTGAACCCATCTTAGTTTGCATACGTTAAATTTTTAGAAAGACACTTTAAGAGTTGCAATTATTGACTTTCGATTTCAAAGAAAATTTTTAAATATTAAAATATTTATGTTATTTAAGTAAGATTTTTAAAGGAATTACGATACTCTATCAAAACTATTAAAAAGATTGAGAAAAGGAAACACTTAAATAATATTTAATTAAGATTTTAAAGGAAAACATTAGATGTTATGTAGAATTCATAGTTTTTCGCTTTCTTTATTCTTTCATTCTAACACAAAATTCTAATGGAAGATTTAGGTACTTCATATGATTTTTTTTACATTTCTTATGAAGCTGTGTCAAGGAGTTCATCATTTTTTTAATTACGTGAAGAAACTATCTTTGTTAGATACCGAACTGCTTCCCTAAAAGCCATTTCAAATCAACGAATTCTCCATCTTTAAGCATTGGTAAAAAAATGACTATTTAAAAACACGAAACAAAGAAACTGAAATCTATTGTTAAAGAATGAATGTATAAACCAAGCAGCAATACAACGCATTATTGAGAAACAGAGAAGCAATCTGAACATTAATTTATACTAGTTTCTGCAACAAAATTTAAGTAAAAAAATGAAACATGATTTATCATGAGTAAGACAAGTTATAAATTCTGATAAAGTCTTTGTCGTTGTTGACATTATTTATTCTTTATTGATCTTTAAAGAAGGAATATGATAAATCCTAGGCCAGGTTCATCATCCCTTCATTCCTTTCATAGCTCTCTTGTAACAGAGGATATTCACTTATGCTATTTACTGAAAGAGAAAGAGGGATCAATTCCTTTTGTGGCAACAACTTATGCTTCAAAAAGTTTGCAAACAGTAGATTTTAAAGAGAGATGAGATATTTAAGTTCCACACCATTGAAGCAAGAAATGACTCTGATGCACAGTGACACAATGACACAAGAGAAGTTCGAAGCTATTGTTTTTCCACCAAGGCATCTGTGCGACGTCTTCTCCAATTTTTACTTGAAAGAAACTTAAGAAACTGAGTACCCCACCGAGTGATGTTGAGAAAAACGCGAGTAAAGAAAAAAACAACTTTGTACGTGTTGTATCGAGCCGTGGAAGAGTATGATTAGGAGAGGATAGAAAACACTATGTCTTTAAAAGAAGCAAGGATCATTAAGGAGTTTTTATTATGACTTGTAAAAGTAGTTAAGTTGTCAAGTGAATTTGGTTTTTCAAGACAAGCAAGACTCACTAAAAAGAAAGGATATCACATGATGTATATGCAACAAGTTATTCAATTTCTTGATCCCCTTTTCATTCTTTTTCTTACCTCTTTACAGCAAAGGATAATATCTGTATCGTTGAAAATGTTAAAAATATGTCGGTCATGATATTTTTTCCGATAAATTTTTCAACAAGCCGAAATTCATCGATAAATATGATTTACCAACAAAAATTTATATCCATTGGTAATTACTAAAGGAAAAATCCATCAGTAATTATCAAAGGAAAAATTTGTCAATAAATGTTGTGAACCGATTCAACTTTTTTCCTCCTTTCTCTTTCTTTATTCTTTTAGCTTTCCATTTTTTTTTCCTTCTTAACCTCCTCCGCAGAGGCACCACACCTCAAAGGAGAGAGTTCGTCTTCATTCCAAAACTAAAACGATAAAACCTCAAATAAAAACTAATCAAAAATGAAAAATCAAAAGGTATCAAAGGAAAGGGAATATCAAGTTCATCTAATCTACGGTGATTATATGTGGCTCGCGATTTGCATTTTCAAGGTGTTGCAATGGAAGTTTGATGGTGAACATCGACGCTGCTTCAACAATATTCTATTATGTGTGAACTAACGTCATGGTAAAGCTAGCATCTGCTTTCGCATTTGTTAGGTTCATATTCAGGTGGTTGTTGTAAATGGTGGTCGGGTGGCTCGACCTTCCTTCTTCTTTGTCATTAATAATGGCATCGAACACCATCCTCGCTAATAGAGGCTCTAGCCAAATAAGGACACATTATGGTTAACTCTAGTGTTGGCTAGGGTTTCTCTCTGGAGTTATTGGAGAAGAAACCCTTGGTGGTTTCTAAATTGAATTTTACTTCGTGCACCTCTTTGAAATTATAATCTTTGCACCTCCAAATGTGATATCTTGAAAAAAATGGTGAACGTTTTAGGTTCAGCTTTTCATACACGTTGCATATTTGGATAAAAAAAATTGTTACTCTTTTTATCGACAGATTTATTGATGAAAATGTTCATCGGTAATAAAGATTTAAAATTATTGACGAATTTTAAGGTTTAAAGTTATAAATGGATTTTATCTTTGGAAATATCCGTCGGCAAATGAAATTTGTAATATCGATAAATTTTGCCATTTGTGAAATTTTTCAATAATAAGTCAGTCGATGATTAAACTTTTAAAATTCATTGATAAAATCCATCGATAATTCAAATTCATTGATGAATTTATTTTCGTTTCTAAAATTTCATAAAAAACTTCAAAAACTTTTGTTGTACTTTACCGTGTTTTTATTTGATAATTCTTTCTTTTTTGTATGTCAACTTTTTCACTCGGTCATTTTGACTAGATTTTCCTATTCTTAAAGTTCACATATTTCTTTCTAATTCACACACATACTTTTTCATCTTTTTCTTCAATGACGAAGGTACTATAAACATTTTTCAGAGCAAACCAGTCAATAGAATTGGTGTGACCGAGGACAAGGGAAATGCCAAGGAGATCGGTCAGGAGTGAAGTGCTTTAAGTGTGACAATCATGATCACTATGCAAACGAATGTAGATCAAGAAAGCGGTACAATTGTGGTAAGTTTGGTCACATTGCTAAGTTTTGTCGAGCTGAGAAGAAAAGTGAGAGAAACATTCTTAAGGAAGAAGAAGATGAAGAAGAGATGAGGATTTTGTTGATGTCAAAGATCGCAGAGTCAAAGGTGGAGAATTTGGATGTTGGACCATTCTTGGAATCAAAGGCTGAGGAGATTTCTACCCACTTAGTATGATATTTAGATACTAGAGCAAGTAATCACATGTGTGGAAACAAGAACTTTTGTTTGGTAAACTAACCAAGGTGGAGGCTGAATTTGTGTCTCATGAAGATGACTCCAAGGTGGTCGTGAAAGGGCGTGGAACAATCCGACATATGTAGAAGGATGAACGAGTTGGAGAGATTATGGACTTTTATTTTGTTCTTGAGCTAAAGAGTAATAGTTTAAGCATGTGTCAAATAATTGAAAAAGATAATTCAGTTTTTATGAAAGACCAGGTACTATATTTAAAGGATAAGCATAGTCGTCTAGCAGCATAGGTAAAAGCGAAGAAAAACCAATTATATGAATTGCAGTTGAAGATCTTGTAGAAAATGTGCTTGAACTTCATTGTTTTAACTTTCCATTATTTTTCTGTATCCTTCTTAACCTCCTCCACACAGGCACCACACCTCAAAGGAGAGAGCCCATCTTTATTCCAAAACTAAAACGAAAAAACCCCAAATAAAAACTAATCAAAAATGGTAAATCAAAAGGTATTAGAGGAAAGGGAAGATCAAGTTCGTCCGATTTGGGGTGATTATGCGTGGCTCACGATTTACATCTTTAAGGTGTTGCAATGACAGTTTGGTGGTAAAAATTGACGGTGACGTTCTATGACGTGTGAATTTGTGTCATAGTGAAGCTCGCATCTGCTTTCACATTTGTTAGGTTCATATTCAAGTGGTTGCTGCAAATGGTAGTCAGGATTTTGGATGTTACTTTGTTTTGTTGTTTCTTGGTATTCTATTTTTTAACATATCAATGTTTGCTGAGACTACTTTTTTTTAATGTCTTGGCAAAATATTGAACCTATCCTTTAATCATTAGTTGTGGAATGTCACGATAACCAAGGACAATAAATTATTCATCACTCAAAATTTATTCAAATGGATAAAGGCTAATCAGTAAGGTTTCTTTCACGTATATATTAATATGTTTCATTTTTAGCTATCAACTTGTGTGCAGACATGAATTTAGGAACATTTATTTTGACTAGAAAACTTTATTCAACAACTAAAACAAAAAAATAAAGTAAATAGAGATGACAAAAGAAGTATAAAAGCAAATATTTACCAATAATCCTTCAAATTCACCGTAGGGATTTATATCTGATAATTTTTGAGCTTACAATATAAAAGGATGCTTGTTGATCAGTGTTCTATTCTGAGCAATTATATCTTTTACAATGGTCTAAGCTTCGAACAACCAGAGAGGATGAGAGTTTTTAAAGATGTTAACTTATATACCTCTCTTGGGAGATATCTTAGACTTGTGCAATCCTTCAAATTTATCACTAGTATATTGGAGAGATCAGTGATGGATTGGTGTAACTTGCGTAAACTTGGACAATCTTTTAGAATGAGCTGTTCAAGACTTGGTAGTCTCGAAAAATTAAGGAATTATACTTGTCCTCCTGAACCCATCTTAGTTTGCATACGTTAAATTTTTAGAAAAACACTTTAAGAGTTGCAATTATTGACTTTCGATTTCAAAGAAAAATTTTAAATATTAAAATATTTATGTTGTTTAAGTTAGATTTTTAAAGGAATTACGATATTCTATCAAAACTATTAAAAGGATTTAGAAAAGTAAACACTTAAATAATATTTAATTAAGATTTTAAAGGAAAACATTAGATGTTGTGTGGAATTCCTAGTTTTTCGCTTTCTTTATTCTTTCATTCTAACACAAATTTTAATGGAAAATTTAGGTACTTCGTATAATTTTTTTTACGCTTTCTTATAAAGCTGTGTCAACGAGATTGTCATTTTTTTTTAATTACGCTTCCCTAAAAGCCATTTAAATAAACGAATTCTTCATCTTTAAGCATTGGTAAAAAAACGACTATTTAAAAACACGATACAAAAATAAACTGAAATCTATTATTAAAGAATGAATGTATAAACCAAGCAGCAATGCAACACATTATTCAGAAACAGAGAAGCAGTCTGAACATTAAATTACACTACTTTCTACAACAAAATTTAATTAAAATAAATGGAACATGATTTATCATGAGTAAGACAAGTTATAAATTCTGATAAACTCTTTGTCGTTGTTGACATTATTTATTCTTTATTGATCTTTAAACAAGGAATATGGGAAATCCTAGGCCATTCATCCCTCTCCATTCCTTTCATAGCTCTCTTCTAACAGAGGATATTCAGTTATGCTATTTACTGAAAGAGAAAGAGGGATCAATTCCTTTTGCGGCAACAACTTCAGGTTCAAACAGTTTGAATCACTAGGTTTTAAAGAGAGATCAGATATTTAAGTTCCACACCATTCAAGGAAGAAATGACTCTGATGTACAGTGACACAATGACACAATGAAACAAGAGAAGTTGGAAGCATTGCTTTTCCACCAAGGCATCTGTGAGACGTCTTCTCCAATTTTTATTTCTGAAAGAAACTTCAGAAACTGAGTACCCCCCACTGAGTGATGGATGCTAGTGTGAGTAACAATTAAAGATCTCAAATTTTCGTAAATGAAAAGGCTAACCCTCTTCCAAAAGAATCAATTCTTGAAGGCTTGTAGGGTGTTAATTTGTTTTGGCAAACACTAGTTAGAAATCTTTTGATATTCAAAAATTGAAGACTCTTAGGGTAAACTTAAATGTAATATAATTAAATGGGTTGTTTATTTGCTTAGGAGTTTTGTCTGTTTCAAAGTGCAAAGATTGGCATTTCATTTTAATGTAGTGATCATTAGATAATAATATGTAATAATTGTATTTTAATGGTAGAGATTATGCCTTGGAGATGAAAAGTCAAGATGTAAGTCTATAAATTGTAAGTGTCTAGTTTACACACAGTATAGCAAAAATAAAAGCAATACAAAGAAGTGAACAAGTTTTTCAATTACAGGTTTAGTTTTGCTAAAAAATTGGCCTCAAAGCTAGAAAGCTTTGGTGTCTAAGGGGAAAAAGAGCTAAAGAAAGCTTGACTGTTTGAGGAAGAAAGAGTGAGATGCCCACCCTTGCAAGCAGTGTATTCCTGCTTCAATTGACAAAGAAAGTCAACTATGATAATTGGAGTTCGTAGATGAAGGCTTTTCTTAGACCGTAAGATGTAGTTGAAAGCTAGCTGACATTGAAGAATAGACATTTCCCAGGTTGTTGGCAAAAAACACTTTCGAAATCGCCTAATATGTTTCGATTTCAAGAAAAATGATGTCGAAGCCTATATTGATATAGACTTTAATTCTAAAATAGTTATGTAAATATTTTCAAAAATGCCACCTACGAAATTTTTGAAAATACTTTCAAAACCCTAGGCCTTAGTTATTTAAAGAGCTAAAGGCTATAATTCCGTAAATATTTTTTAAAAATTCCACTAGTGACATTTTTCAAAGTATTTGCATTATTATAAACTTTAGTTCTTTAAATAATCTAAATTTATTTGTCTACTATTACATTCCCATCATAGCTTTTACATGTGCGTCAATGCACTACTCCTCAATTGTAGAGCCATTATGCCCCTTTCCTCCAGGCTGCATCATTCCTCCATGTCGCCACTTTCGCTGCTACTCTCCTCCCTTCCCTTCCTTGTAGCCAACGCAACGTGTGTTGCCACATCACCACGAGACTCCCTTTCCTTCCCATTTCAAAAGAAACTAAAGGTTCACTCTCTTGTCTTGTTTTTTTTTTTTTTCATAATTCTTTAGGAATATTTAATGTGAAGGGTGAGAAAGGTGCTGGTGAATTTATTTGTTGGTGTGGAGCACAATGGCTCTATGGTGGTTTTGGGTGAAAAATAATAAGAAGGTAAGGATAGAAGAAAATGAAATAATAATTTTTTTAAAAAAATATGGGGAATAGGCTTCGGTTCAAGAAAGAACTAAAGCATAAAGTATAGAGTATGCTTCGGTTATGACCCGAAACCTAAATTTCTACATTGTTTACCTTGTCTGAATATGCTTCGGTTAAAGAACCAAAGTATAACCTCCAAAATAATCGGTGTCGAAGCCTTTACCTACACTAGTGTGTTGAGAAAAATGCGAGTAAAGGAAAAAACAACTTTGTACGTGTTGTATTGAGTTGTGGAAGAGTCTGACTAGGAGAAGATAAAAAACACTACGTCTTCAAAAGAAGCAAGGATCATTAAGGAGTTTTTATGGCTTGTAAAGTAGTTAGGTATTCAAAAAAAGAAACGCTAGTGCAAAAACAACGTATAATGTCACGCGTTCAACGTCCAACCACTCAATAGCCAACGTTAAAAATGACCAGTGGCATTTTTGTAAATAAATGCAATTATTAAACGTCGTTTAGAATTGTAATTCGACGTAAAAAGATATAAAACGTCGAATGTCCCAGCGTTAGACGTCAAAAGGTTAGTGAATTCAATAAAAATTTGAGCGGAAGATTGAAAATTCATTTACTTTATCTTAGCGAGCGAGACCCTCTTCTCTGCTCAAACTTTTCTCGAACGAAGTTTGACGATCATCACATGTAATCTTTCTTTCATTTGATACAAATGCATGTTAATTAACTACTTTAGGTATGATTTTTGTTTGTTTTCACCGATTATTTTCATGTTCTTGTCCTTCATAGGCGCATTCTGGTTTCTCTCTCATTGCTGAAAACACTTTATTCCGATGAAGCTTAGTTTTTGTTTTCGTTTTTGTTTTCGTTTTGAATAACTTATTTGTTGAACTTGTTTGTTTTTGTTGTTTGGTTGAACTTGTTTGTTGTTGTTGTTTGATTGAACTTGTTTGTTGTTTGTTATTGTTCTTTGTTGTTGATCCTATATTACCGTTCATAGTTCATGCTTTATAAAATACCAAAAACTGAAATTTGTTGTTTTTCTACTTTTCAAGTCTCGTAGAGTTGTAAAAAAGGATTATAGTTAATTAGAAAAATAAAAAAATTTATTAATGTCGTATATTGACAAAATTCGACGTTAAATTAACGTCGTATATTGACAAAATTTGACATTAAATTAGCATCGAATTTTTTAAATTCGACGTCAATTTAACGTCTCCCGATATGACGTCGTTCTCGAATTCGAAGTGAAAGGCCAAACATATTCGACGTTGTACGCTGCTTTTGTACTAGTGAAAGGATATCACATAATGTATATGCAACAAGTTATTCAATTTCTTGATCCCCTTTTCATTCTTTTGCTTACCTCTTTACAGCCTAGGATAATCTCTATAATGTTGAAAATGTTACAAATATATCGGTCACAATATTTTTGATAGATACTTCGATAGGCCGAAATTCATGCAGTCGGAAATATTTACCGACGGAAATTTATATCCATTGGTAATTACTAAAGGAGAATTCCATCGGTAATGTTGCGAACCGATTCACTTTCTTCCTACTCTCTCTTTCTTCTCGCATTTTTTTTTCTGTATCCTTCTTATCCTCCTCCGCACAGGCACCACACCTCAAAGGAGAGAGCCCATCTTCATTCCAAAACTAAAACGATAAAAACTAATCAAAAATGAAAAATCAGAAGGTATCAAAGGAAAGGGAATACCAAGTTCGTTTGATCTACGGTGATTATAAGTAGCTCGTGGTTTGCATCTTCAAGGTGTTGCAATGGAAGTTTGATGTTGACATTGGTGCTACTTTAATGACATTCTATTATGTTTGAACTGGCATCATGGTAAAGCTCGCATCTACTTTTGCATTTGTTAGGTTCATATTCAGGTGGTTGCTGCAAATGGTGGTCGGGTGGCTCGCACAGATCTGATGTTGAACGGTGGCTGTAGTGTGGTGGTTTTGTCACAGTTTCATGTATGGATTACATAATTGCCAAGCCCAATCAATTTGAGTCCTTGACAACGATGAATCAACATGCAAGTTCTCATGTAATTGTCATAGTTATCTCGACCTTCCTTCTTCTCTATCACTGATAACGGTATCAAACATCGTGCTCGCCAACAGAGGTTTTAGCCAAATAAGGACACATGATGGCTGACTCTAGTGTTGGATAGGGTTTCTATGTGGAGTTATTGAAGAAGAAACCCTTGGTGGTTTCTAAATTGAAAAAGATGAAGATGTGTTTCTTATGGATTTTACTTCGTGCACCTCTCTGAAATTAACCTTTGCACCTTTACATGTGATATCTTGAAGAAAAATTGTGAACGTTTTAGGTTCAGTTTTTCATACACGATGCATATTTTGGTGAAATTTTTTTATCTTTTTTATCAACAAATTTATAGACGAAAACGTTCATCGGTAATAGGAATTTTAAATTATTTTGATGAATTTGAAAGTTTAAATTTATAGACGGATTTTATCTTTAGAATTATCCGTCGACAAATGAAATATGTATTATCGAAAAAATTTTCCGATGTAAAATTTAACTAAGAAAAGTTTAACTAAGAGCTCGGGTGCAATTGTACTTGGTAGTAGTTAAAGCTGACTTTTGATTTGCAAGTTTCCTTTGAATTCAGTGTTATCTGTGAACTGAGTTTGGTTCTATAAGTTGAACTGCTAGCCAGTAACAAGTACACATCTCATAAGCAATGAAATGCATGGCAGTGAAAACACAACATTCTCTTGTTTCAATTACACCGAGATTGAATCTGTCTTAGTGTCTTGTGTGTGTGGTTGTCTTCTATACTTAGTATTAGATAATTACTAAGTTTCTAACATCATTACATCCTAGAGTCATTATGTCTGAGTTCTTTAATTTCTTTTCTACAGAATTAATTTGATTTGACTTGTGTTACTGCACCTTTGTGTTAAAGTTGTTATGGCTTAAGATTTTTAAGTGGTTGATGATTAAGTCCAAAAATCTGCATTACATCAACAGTACTTGTAATCTTGTACAAAAAAACCACTAAATATGTGATTTGAATTTGAACCAAGCAGTAACACTTGTAATTGGAGTTGCTTCTACTAATTTCAGTGTGAATAAAGTGCATAAGGCTGAAAATAACAATGTTAGATGTTGCACTACAATTCTGAAATGAAGTGAATTAGTTTGAGCATTTGTTTACAAAAATTCTGCAATTTGTTCTTGATCGTTTTATTGTTTTTAAAATATGTTCTAGTTCTACTCCTTAGGTTCTATTTGAGTGCTTACTTTGATTAAAAGCTTTGTTTCTTGCTTGTCATTGTTGAATATTCTGGTTTTGTCTTGCACATGTAAACTATGATCTGTTGTTCCTAATTGAAGCTTTTGTTTGATTTTATGATCTAATAATATAAAGTCTGTCTAGAGTAGTAGATCAACTCTGCTGTCAGTTTCCAATATTTGGTGCTTACATTGTTGTGGTTGTCCTGTTTTGTTTTGATTTCTGATTTTGACCTTAGCCTACCCTATTCTTGTTTGAGATGTTCTTCACTCTGGGTTTTGGAATTTGAAAGAAGGTTAGTATGTTTGGTAGCATCTTAGGTGGTGGTGGTCTGAAAGACTCTCAAGCCTTGAACTGCCAAGGAGGATTTCCCTTCCAAACCTTTCATTTGTGTGTAATCTCTTTTTAGAGAAGCCTGAGTATGTGAGTTTTGTGAGGCTGTTTTAGCCTAATTCCTTGGCACATTTGAATGAGAGAATCAGTTTTTTCCTAACTGTGTTGATAACTGTTTTGGTGACTATTCATTGTCGAGGATAACATATTGAGTTGAGCATGTTGCAGCAAAGTGGGTTTGTTTAAGCTGGGACCATAATTCTGATTACTGCATTGTTGTCTTTTAAAATTTTGCATCAATTCATTTTGATAATTCTGATTGTGAATCCCATTTCATTTTCACTTGCAAATTCTATTCTGAGTTAGTGTTGAGGTTCTTCATTTCTGCATCAACACTGTTTTCACTGTCAATTTCTGCATTGCATCACGTTCCTCTTTGTCCATTGATTTGATTAGCTTGGGGTGGTTGTTTAAGCAGTTTAGTCTAAGCTTAGAATTATATCCATTTGAATCTGTTTTAAATATCCATTTCCATTTGTACCTTGCTGGTATTTGGTGTGTTGTATAGTTGTGCATGAGCTGATCTGTTTGGAGTAATTAGGCCTGTGCCTTAATTTGTTTTAACTGTTAATGCATCATTCAGTTTTAAGAATTGATTAAAGCACCTAATGTCCAATTTTGACTCGGTAGTTGAATTAATTAGGTGATTAGTTTCTGCATTGAATCACATCCAATCTGAATCTAGTTCACTTTCCATTTGCACTTGCTGGATTTTGTTGAGATTTAAGTGTGCAGAGGTGAATTGAGTGAATCATTAGTTGAGCAAAATTTTTTTGAAATAACAACCTAAGCCCCTCTTGTGGAAACTTTGAACTGAAGGGAGTTTCCTTTAGCTAAACTTGCTTCTATTTTGATTGAATTGTTCTTATCATGGTTTCTAATTACTTGTAATGAGTAAATTGCTGATGCTGGTTTGAATATCTGTGCAGATTGGATCTTACGAGGATTGGGAAGCTTGGAAAGCTTGTGCAGCTAAGAGAAAGGGAAGTTCTTACTACCCTATATCTTTTTGTGCACTCTACTTGGCTAAGGGTGTAAGTGACAACAACCTTGTTCATTTGTGTTGTAGGATGGGAACAACGAGCTTCTTGATTAAACCAAGATAGTTGAAGCAACAAAGTTGAGCAACAAAGCTGAATGAACCAGGACCATAGCAACATTTTTCTTTTCTTTTGTAATTTGATTTGTTCACATTGGTTTGTAATAGGCTCATGTTAGCCTTTCTTTTAGTTTCATTGTTGTTTTGTAAAGGGCCATTAAAAGTCCAAGTGGATTGGAAGAGTTCTTAGTGCTCTTTCAAACTCTTGGCAACTTTTCTTGATTGCTTTCTTTAAATTTGACATAGCTAGACAGGTGAGTGTGTCTTGTTAGCTAAAGCTACAAGCCTCACCATAGGAGTAGAATTTGATATTGTTTGCCTTTGATTTTAATGTTCACGTTTAGGAGTGATCTTCGTCACGTTAGAGTCTGAATATTAGGAGTCTAGTTTTAATTGTTTGTGTTTGTTTGAGTTGTGTCCTTTGATTTTAAAGGTGATTTTTGTTTAAAGGGTAACTAGTAGTAACCTAAGACATTTCTGGAAAGGTAAGACTTGGTACTTAAGCGATCTTCTTGACTCACCTCTCTTACTTGGGACTTGTCTAAGTGTGAATCTTAAATTTTAAAAATAAATTAATATAGTCATTTTAACTTAATTATCTTAAATTTCTTTTATATATATATATATATATATATATATATATATATATATATATATATATATATATTTCTCAGCACATTGAAGCTAGAACGTATCAAACAATGTAAATAACTCAAATATCAATATAAAATGTGTTTAAAATTTTAAAATAACTTAAATAATTTAATTAAAAAGATTATATTCATTCACTATTCAAACTTAAAGATTAAAATATATCAAAAATTTTAAACATAAAAATCTTACTTTCGATCAAAGTTAAAAGTTTAAAAACATGGTTAACCCAAATTATATACCATGAATATATAAATCGGAATAATTTTTTTACTTCAAAGATGAATGACATCCCTGGTCATCCCAAACTTGCATATTCTTACCGAAATCTTTTTTTGTTATGTAATAATCCATGGCCGAACAACCTTAACTCCTTCCTCATTGTCCCACTTTTCACTGACCCTGTTGACCTCATGAATTGGGTCACATGGGTTCAAAACTATACAAACACATAAATGGCTATTGCTTCTTGCACCCTCACACTAATAGAAAAAGACTAAATTATCCTTTATCATTGCATCAAACTATCAGTTCCACATTTTCACCGTTGTCCCTTTCATCATCCTGCCTATTGCAGAGGAAGAAGAAATAAATCTGAAATAAAGAAGAAAAAAAAAAAGCTTATTTCGAAAAACTTTCTAAAATGTATTTCATATTTCGAAAATGCAATCTTATTTCAGAAAGCCTTTTTTATAACTCAAATCATTGGCTTAGAAAATTTTATTCTAAAAGTCTTTTCAAAGAAATTTTAGAAAACTTAGTGAAAATTTTCGGAACATATAATCTAGAAAACAAATTGGTTAATTTTGTTTAAAAACCTTTTTTAAATAAATAAATAAATACAAACAAACATGATCGTCATAGGTTTAATGGTATACCTCATCACTCAATTATCATTGCTTTACGATTTTTTTTTTCACAAATTTTGTTATCAATTTGTTTAATTTTCGCATATTAAAAGTCTAATTAAGTAAGGACATAGCATAAAACATAGTAGAAAAAACAAAGTAAAGTCAAAATGATAACGTCTATGAAAAGAATAGTGATAAAATGATATTGTTTTAGTTTTAGTTTTTAAACATTTTTTACACGTTATGATTCTCTTAGAAATCTAACGAAGTATTAATATACACAGCAACAAAGAGTTGATGGTAAAATATGAAACGAAAAAACTAGAAACATAAAGTTTGTAGAAGAATAATAGTTCAGTTATAAAATATATCAGTAGACTATATTATATGAATGAACCAAGATTAGGTTTGTTTGAATAAAATTTTCTTAGAATAGTGTAATTAAATGATGAGAAAGTTAGGAAAAATACTAACCACAATCATTGATTCATTTATCTTGGGGATGTTATTTGAAATGATGTTGTTAATAATAAGTAATATGATGAAGTATTAATAATGTATTAAGAAAAATCAGACATTTAATGTAAGTTTGTCTAAGTAAAAACTTATTGAAGTGTTATAAATAAGATAAGATTCTATAAGGTTCAAGTAATAGAGGAAGGATTATGAGAGAATATTTAAAGAAAGTGCATTTTAGAATAATAGAAGAAAAACATGAATGAAAGAGATGGTATTAGATTTGTGAAATTATTTTAGTCATTTTAAGAATACTAGACGTTTATCAGCTAAACTCAAGAAAGAGTCAGTAGATACGAGGAAGAGTAGGAAAATTAGAATGCCTAATACTCGTTAAACATGAAGCATTCGTGAAGAAGAGTCTAAAATGTTGAATTATTCACGGTTGGCTCCACCTAAAGGACTAAGAGAATGAAGTTATTTAGTGGAGGACTAGACAAGATGAATTCATGTAATAGGGATTAGATGAGTATGGTGTTGGACGAGGTAGTACATTGAGACAAGCCGATGTGTTTAAGTTGGCACGTGAGTTTTTTGAGTGAATATGGATGGATGTTAAGTGTATTTTTGTGTTAGGTATTTTGAGGAGGAAGTTCACCGGGGAGATACAATGCTAATAAGATATGAGACCAATTATATAAGGGATTGACACCACTCTTTACCAAAAACTTTAAGGCAATGGGTTAATGAGTCTTTCACCTTTATATAATACTCTACTTTCTCATTTCTATCCAATGTGGGAGTTGGTATCAAAATTGAATTCCCAACATAATTATATTTTTTATTGATATATTTGGTCAGTCATGATATTTGTTAGATACAATTATTATTCTGCGAATCTGACTGAATAGATAAGTTTATAGATATGTTTCTAGTTATTATGTGGCTATTGAAAGCCATCAATATTGAATAGAAAGAGCATATTCAATTTTACGAAAAACATTAGATTGCGTGCATGGGAATTTTTAACAGAGTGGTACCAGAGCTTTATGCTCTGAGTACCAAGAGAAGAGAGAGAGGAGAGTCAAATACCATGAGGGAAAAAGTGAGTGCTTGAGTTTTTTTGAGAGAGATGACAAAGGTTGTCAACAAAATGAGTGTGTCACAACTTCGAAAAAGATCAATTATGACAAAATTGGTCTTTGTAGATGAAGGTTCTTCTTAGATCCCCAGATGTATGGGACATAGTGGAGGACAGGTAAATGAACCTACAAATGATGAGCATCAAACAATGAACTAGACGGTTGTACTGAAAAAGACACGGATGAAAGACATATCGACTTTGTAATTTTTGTATAATGTAGTGGATAAATCGGGATTCAAGAAAATAGCTAATGTAAAGTCAGCAAAAGAAGCATGGGAAATTCTAAACGTGACATACAAAGGAGATATTCGCCTAAAGTAGGTCCAAGTACAACCTCTCAAAATAGAGTTTGAACATATGAAGATGGATGAAAAGGAGGGAGTTGTCGAGTTTATAGCTCGATTATGGAAGATGGCCAACCAACTCGGAATGAACGGAGAAGAGGTTACTCCTAACCGGGTTGCAAAAAAGATCTTGAGAAATCTGACGGATGATTTTGAAAGTATTGTGGTCACTATTAAAGAGAAAAATGATTTGTCAACTCTCACTGTGGAGGAGTTAAATAGGTCATTAAAGGCCCAAAATTGAGGAAGAAGAAGAAAAAGAGGGAACCCGAAGATCAAGCACTACAAGCACAGAAAAAGAGGTCCTCAAGGCCGAGGATGAGGTGGACGTGGCCGAGGTACTTTTGAGAATGATTGTGAAGAGCAAACCGGTCAGCTGGCGTGATTGAGGACAAGGGAAAGGCCGAGAAGATTGGTCAAGAGTGAAGTGTTTTAAGTGTGGCAATCATGATCATTATGCAAACAAATGTAGATTGAGAAAGTGCTAATTGTGGTAAGTTCGGTCACATTGCTAAGTTTTGTCGAGCTAAAAAGAAAAGTGAGAGAAACCTTCTTATGGAAGAAGAAGATGAAGAAGAAACGAGGATTTTGTTGACGTAAAAGATCTCAGAGTTGAAGGTGAAGAATTTGGATGTTGGACCATGCTTGAAATCAAAGGATGAGGAGATTTCTACCAACTTAATATGGTATTTAGATACTGGAGTAAGTAATCACATGTGTGGAAATGAGAACTTTTTTTATAAACTCACCAAGGTGGAGGCCAAATTTGTGTATTTCGGAGATGACTTCAAGGTGGTCGTGAAAGGGCGTGGAACAATCCGACATATGTAGAAGGATGGACGAGTTAGAGTGATTATTGACGTTTATTACGTTCCTGAGCTAAAGCGCAATATTTAAGCATGGGTCAAATAATTGAAAGAGGTAATTTATTTTTTATGAAAGACTGATAATGACATATTTTACCATGATTTCAGTAATGAATCAAGAGAAAATGTCAACCCTTTATTAACTTTTTACCTTGTAAATCCTAGTTTTCTTTTAGTTTGTTAAGTGGTTGCACCTTAAGCTTTAATGAGATATTTTGATCACTAATCCCTGCTTTTATGTGCTTAAAGTAGTGGGAAGAAGTTTATGCATTAAATGAAGGCACTGGAAACCAAGGAAAGCAAGAAAAATAGCAAAAAGGAAACCAAGGCACCCCTGGCTTAAGGGGGCTTGAGTGCTAGTGCATCATCACTGTCGCGTGCCTCAACTCCCCTCGTTCTGGAGGCTTGAACGCCAACTTTGCTGACGTGGAAGATTTGCCCTATTTAACTCAGAGGTGCGAAGAGCTTTGTATCTTTGGCTGCCCAGACACGATTCCTCTGATTTGGAGCTCTTGGAGGTGAGTGATAATGACATATTTTACCATGATTTCAGTGATGAATCAAGAGAAATTGTCAACCCTTTCCTAACTTTTTACCTTGTAAATCCTTGTTTTCTTTTAGTTTGATTAAGTGGTTGCACCCCAAGCTTTAATGAGATATTTTGTTCACTAATCCTAGCTTTTATGTGCTTAAGGTAATTAGAAGAAGTCTATGCATCAAAGGAAGGCACTGGAAACCAAGAAAACCAAGAAAAGCAGCAAAAACGAAGAATCAGAATTCTGCTGAAATTAGGCTCGAGCCCCCTAGCTTTGGGGGGCTTGAGCGCCAGTGCATCAGCTCCTGAAGAGTGACTGACGTGCGCCTGTGCGCCCCAGTTTTGGGGGGCTCGAGCGTCAGTGCACCAGTGCCTCAGTTGATAGTCGCGTGCCTGAGCGCCCCATTTTTGGGGGGCTTGAGCGCCAATTTTGCTGACATGGCAGATTTGCCCTCTTTCACTTGGATGCACAAAGAGCTTTGGATCTTTTGCTGCCCAAACACGATTTCTCTCATTTGAAGCTCTTGGAGGCGAGCTAGGAGCTGTGGGAACAATCCTTCTTCATCCTTGGGTCTTCTTTCTTCTTCCACTTCCTCCATTTTTGTAAGCTTGAGCTCTTCATTCATGGAGAGCTAGTTCCATTATTGTTAGGGGATTGATGTAGCCACTAAACTCTTATGTAAATCACTTTGTTTTGAATGAATATATGCCTCTTTCATTGATTGTTAGTGTTTAATTCTTTTTCTTAATGCTTGTTGTGAAGTTGCTAGCCATGACATGATTTTAGGGTTTACTTGATGTTGGGAAATGTTGGGTAAATCTTGACTTGGGTTAAACACCTAAAGGAAATAGAATCTAGGGATAGAACTAGGACCTTTGGTTGTCTTAAAATCTCATTTCTTAATGCGGAATTAATTGTTAGGTTTTCCAAGGGATTGGAGCCTAATGAGGAAGTCTAGGCTCTTTCTACCAAGGGATTGGAGTTTGAGTAAATTAGTAGATTGACATTGATATTTTAATGAAGAGGAAGTGATTGTCTATACATAAGAGTGATGTAGGTGAAATCATACCCCCAACAATATCATTCTATATCATTTCTAATCCTTCCATTTCAAAGTGTTTGAGTACCTAAGATCACTTTTATCATTTATGTTTCATATTTACTTTAATTTCACCAAAACCCAAATTATGAAAGCATTCTTTAGTCTAGGTTAGTTAGAAATTATACGATTGTCTAGTGCATCGAGTCTCTTGGGAAACGATATCCTGTCTTACCGGTTTTATTACTTGAAACGATTTGGTGCACTTGCCAAACCTTCCACAGTGAGCTAGGAGCTGTGGGAATAGTCCTTCTTCATCCTTGGGTGTTCTTCCTTCTTCCATTTCCACCATTGTTGAAAGCTTGACCTCTCCATTCATGGAGAGCTAGTTTCATTGTTGTTGGGAGATTGATGTAACCACTGAACTCTTATGTAAATTACTATGTTTTGAATGAATATATGCATCTTTCATTGATTGTTAGTGTTTAATTCCTTCTTTTAATGCTTGTTGTGAAGTTGCTACTCATGACATGATTCTAGGGTTTGCTTGATATTGGAAAATGTTGGGTAAATCTAGATTTGGATTAAACACCTAAAGGAAATAGTATTAGGGATAGAATTAGGAACTTTGGTTGTCTTAAATCTCAATTCTTAATGTGGAAATAATTGTTAGGTTTTTCAAGGGATTGGAGCCTAATGAGGAAGTATAGGCTCTCTTTACCAAGGGATTGGGTTTGAGCAAATTAGTATATTGACATTGGCATATTAATTGCACTAAAACCCAAATTATGGAATCATTCTTTAGTCTAAGTTAGTTGGAAATTATACAATAGTTTGGTGACACGAGTCTCTTGGGAAACGATATATGGTCTTACCGGTTTTATTACTTGAAACGATTTGATACACTTGCCAAAGTCACAACAAAGACCAAGTACTGTATTTAAAGGATAAGCATGGTAGTCTAGCAGCCCAGGTAAAAGCGAAAAAAAACTAATTGTATGAACTGCAGCTAAGGATCTTGCAGAAGAGGTGCTTGAACTTCGTTGTTTTAACTTTCCATTTTTTTTTTCTATATTCGTCTTAACTTCCACTAGTGGAAAAAATAGGTTTTTATAACGACTCTATTATAACAGATAAAAATTATTCGTTATAATAGGTTGATATTATAACGCACTTTTGTAAATCAGTTATAATATGAAATGCAGTGGCAAGTTTGTAAATAAGTGTAGGACCTATTATAATGAATTTTTCTAAATCAGTTATAATATGAAACGTGGTGACAAAGTTGTAAATAAGTCCATAACCTATTATAATGGACTTTTAGAAATCAGTTATCCTTTCTAATTTTTCACATTTCCCTAATTTCATTTCAACTTTTCCTTCATTTCGTTTCTCTCCCGTTCTTCGTCTCTAAAGCTCCGAACACTCCCCTCTTCGCCTCTTCCTTCGTGTCTAAAGCAGCATCAACACCATGCATCTCTAATTTCTCGGCACTCCCACACCACGCATCTCTAATTTCTCAGGACTCCTCCCTCCGAACACTCCGAGAACACTCCCTCCACGCGACTGTAGTTGTGGTTTAGGCTATAGAAAGAAGGAGAGCTAGGTTAGGGGTAGACGTGTTCGTCGATATCTCCGTGCGAACTGAAAGCACTGTGGTTGTGCTTCTGCCTCTGCTGTTCGTCGAAATCTCCGAAGTCTGACGAAGTAGGTTTTATTAATTTGGTTTTTCCTAATTTGTTATGATTTTCTTCTATTAATTGTTTGCTATTTTTCTTCTATTAGACGTGTTGGGTTTCACTTAGGATTCCCAAACTTTACGTACCACACACTATCAATATCAATCACGGCTATGTTTTAGATTAATTTGTGACTTTCGTTTTTTGGGGGTTACAACCAATGTCAAACAGAGCAACAATGTTCTGTATGTTTGCTTCAAGAGTATATTGTTTGTTTAGACTCTGTTGAATGTGCATTTGATATGGTAATTAAATTTTGATGATATTTGCTTTGTGATTATTATGCGTTGCTTTGGAAAAATCTGCATATTATATGCAATAGCTGCTTGGTTTTAAACAAATATAAAATGCAAGGCTCAAGTAAAAACTAATATCTCAAATATGAAGATATGTTTGTAATTATCACATTATCTAAGAAACCTTGAGCCTATGTATTCTAAATGAGGTCGTCCTATCTGTTTTCTTCAACATATTTTTGTTTTCTTAATGTATTTAGCTTTGTTTTATGATGAGGTTAGAACCGGTGCTCATTTTTTTATGTTTCCACGACAGGATGCAGCCTCCCTTGCAGTTGCAATATTAAAGAAAAAATTTTGTGGACAGATTTTCCTTGGTTGTGATAATAATCCTTTGTCTAGGTTAGGTGCTTTATCTTTAACTTGTCAAATTACACTCTGAATATATAAAGAATAATCTCAAACTAATCATGGGTTTGCAGGCAGCAAATGATGGACCTGGTTAACGAAAGTGGAAAATTCAATAAAAATTTTGATAAATTTACTGGTGAGTTCTTTAATGGTGAAACATATCTAGAACTGATACTGTCATATTACTTCATTGTATGTCTCCTCTGAGTTATTTTTATATGGCCCAGCACTGTCTTACAGATAGCATAATTAATGCATATATCAATATTATAAGGTGAATAAATCAAAATGGAAATGGAGTTGGTTGATCACTTTTATGGAACGAAAGAACCAATCATAAATCCTTTGTTTATATTAGAAAACGATTTTGCAACCATGATGCTGATTGTATAATGTTCTATATCTGATTGAGCGTGTATTTAATTAATTCAGTTTGTTTTAAAATATAATTTGTTGGTTCATTTTATATTTTAAAAATAATTATTGTCAAATGAAAGTTAATTAAGTAAATCATAATCATAAACATATTACCTCCTTGCCTGAGGATGATATATATATATATATATATATATATATATATATATATATATATATATATGTGTGTGTGTGTGAAAGTGTTAAGGTATTTGAGTATCGGTTAAACAGTCAAAATAGTTTGAGTTAGTAGTTCATTAAATAATAAACAATTAGCATTGGATATTAAAACTCTTCGTTTACAAGTTATATAGAATTATTAATAGTAATTTAATTTCAGAGATTGTAGAATTAAAAGGCATGTTTGGTTAACATTTAACATTTTCTGAAATGTTTTTCAAAATTCTGTTGATGATTGAAAGTATGTGATAGAAACTATTGAGTGAATGTTAATGGTTGGGTTGTAACGTTATTCCATTCTATTTTCTTAATCCATACTCAATCAATTCTTCCCTTACTACAAAAATGTTCGGAAGACCTTATTACACTATGAACGTATCAAAAAGTGAGGGAGAAAATGCTAAGCTAGTATGTTATCATAAGGCTTGGATTCCAAGTACACCATGGAACTTATATTTAACGTGGATAGCATATTTTCTATTTATTCANTGGTCTAAGAAAATCAATTTTTGTGTTTCTGATTAGTTTCTTTGCCTATATATGAAGAAACATTGATTGTGTTAATATAAAACTAGATCTTAATAAATAATTCAGACACATGCTGAAAATGTATAGCACATATTTGATTGTGTTTAATTGAACCAGGTTGTCTATGCTAAAACAGACATAACTGCTGGGTCAAAAGGCATTACTGCATTCATTATTGAGAAGGGAATGTCTGGGTAATTTCTCTAAACCTTGACAACAATTCATACAATATTAAGTGGATAAACTTCTGTATTTGAACTTTGTTAATTCATAGGCAATAATGTGACTGCATGTTGTGGCCAATCAAACAATAATGTGACATGATTTTAAGTTATGATTTCACCTTTTGACAAGTGATGCTTTTCAAACTAATGGCTTTTAAATTATTCCTTAAACCAAGTTTCTCTCTTGTACATTCAACACTAGACTCGTTTAGTGGGACTTGCATGTGCTGTAGAAGTAATTCTAATAAAAAGTATCCGATCCTTTTAGCATCAGATAGTTCAAATTTGATAATATTGAAAATCACTTGTACTTCATTCCTCTGTCAAATTTGTCTTCAAACTCAATTGTATAATGCAGGTACGCAGAAGAAAAGACATCTTAATACCAAATTTATTATGGTAAACATTAATATTATTTGTTATCGTATTAAATTACTATATAAAACATAACACATGTTTAAAGGTATACAAAGAATGAATCATATATGCATATGTTTTCTAAATTTTTATAAATATATTTTTTTATTTTACCATAAAAATATCTTTTAATATGCATCATACTGATTTCTTGGTGATCTGTCCTGTGCTTATGAAGTGTGTACTATTAAAACTCCTAACGGTGGCTGCTTGGCTGTTGTCCTGAGAACGGGTTTTGAAACAAGTCAAGGAAAGTTGATGCGAACAATCTTATTCTCTACAGAAAGGGTAAAGTGATATAAACCTTATCGAGGCTAATTTTTTTATTTCAGTGTTGGTTTGATGATTTTTCTTGTTATTTATGATTTGACTAGGTCACTGCCAATAGTTGGGAAAGTGGATTGTTCATTTTATTCTTGGTTGTGTTTGCTCTTATTGCTGCTGGTTATGTGCTTGTTAAGGTAATGCTGCTCTACAGATGCATGGTTTAGATGGTATGATCTTAATCGTCAATTGTGATATGGCTTGATAAATTGTTAATGTTTTTGCTTGGAGGGGCTGGAAGATCCCACAAGGAGCAAGTATAAACTAATACTAAGTTGTTCACTTATTGTTACTTCTGTGATACCTCCTGAGTTACCAATGGAATTATCGATAGCGGTTAATACTTCTCTTATTGCCCAGGCACGGCGTGGGATTTTTTGCACAGAGCCTTTTCGGATACCATTTGCTGGAAAGGTACCTGGAGGCCTGTCAAAACGTTTCTACTCATGTACCTTGTTTGGTATATAGATCATATGACAATTTTTTTATATAATTTCTTGCACATACTTTGCCATACAGGTTGATATATGTTGTTTTGACAAGACAGGGACACTTACATCTGATGATATGGTATGCCCATATTAGACAATGATATTGGTTTATCCTTTAGGCCATTGTTTGCGGTCTAACTTTTTAATTCCCATTTTGTAGGAATTTTCTGGAGTTGTTGGGTTGAATGGAACTACAGATTTGGAGTTTGTGAAGTTTGCTTTTATTACAAAACACAATCAAGGAAAATCACCTTATTATGGGCTATCTTGTAGCGGTGCATCTGATCATGGGCTGATGAAAATTGATAGAAGGGGATGATTACAGAGTTTGTAGGTAAACCAAATGAAGTAGACGTGAATGCAATGGTACATTAGCTCTACCTTAACTCTCACATTTCTGACCCAGTTATTAAATGAAATATGAAGTGTTCAAAGCTAATTCACTATCACCTTTGATAACTGCAGCGTGTTGATACCAGTCTCCTAGGCTTAAGTGCAGAAGAAGCAGAGAAATATTCTTTTCTTTCTCCAATGGGTGATTTTGTATTCAGAACTGAGGTCCTGTTGAAACTGCTAAGGTGGAGCTTTCCTTCCCGCAATGACTTAAAGAATTTGAAATCATCCCATCTTCTTTGAGGGACCACATAGTCCAAGTGAGAAACAATCCAAACCATGGAATTGAATGCTCTTATGCTAATGAAGTTAATCTCCTTTCTGTTCTTGATGCTTTTGTTTCTGTTTTGTATTTTCAGACATATAGGTTCAGGAATTACTGGAAAGATATTGATCAAATACCTACGTGCCTTTTATTGCTTTAAAATTCTATAATATTTAAGTGTTAGTAAATTGTAGAAACTTGACTATAATGTAGTGTAGGTTAATGTTATATTTGGATTAAATTATGTATTAAATATTATTACACAATTTAATGTTTGAAATGAATTTCATTATGTTAGTTTAATTGAATATATTCATTTCATGTTATATTCATTATAAATTGATTGATAAGATTATAACACAGGAAATTAATTGTAAATTGAATGAATATGCCAAATGTAATAATGAATTATTATTTTTGTATAAAACAAGTTTTTATGATAGGTGAACAATGTATGTAATAAAAGATTATTTTTGAAAAGTATATATTATGGTAGGTGAACAATTACTTGTCATAATATGTTTTACATATTATGATAGGTGAAAGAATCATCGTCATAAAACGTCACATATTATGATAGGTAAAGTTGCTATATTATGACGGATAAGTGAAAATTTGTCATAATACACTGCACCTATTATGATAGGTGACAGAAAGTCCGTCATAATACACTGGACCTATTATGATGGACTTTTCTGTCCGTCATAAAATGCACAGGACCTATTATGATGCCCAGAACTACGATGCCAAGTTATCCGTCATAATAGGTCATGTTTACCCGTCATAAAAAGAAATTTTTCCACTAGTGTTCCTCTGCACAGGCACCACACCTCAAAGGAGAGAGCACATCTTTATTCGAAACCTAAAACAAAAAAAAAAGTAAATAAAAACTAATCAAAAATGGAAAATCAGAAGGTATCAGAGGAAGGGAAGATCAAGTTAGTTCGATCTGTGGTGATTATGTGTGGCTCGCGATTTTCATCTTCAAGGTGCTACAATGAAAGTTTGATGGTGAACATTGATGCTGGATCAGTACGTTCTATGATGTGTGAACTGGGGTCATGGTGAAGCTCACATATGCTTTCGCATTTGTTAGGTTCATATTTATGTGGTTGGTGCAAATGGTGGTCGGGTGGCTCATAGAGATCTGATGTTGAACGATGGTGTGTAGCGTGGTGGTTCTTTCACGGTTTCATGTCTGGATTACATCATTGCCAAGCCCAGTTGATTCAAGTCCTTGACAATGACGAAACAATGAGCAAGTCCATCATGTAACTGTCATAGTAATTTCGACCTTCCTTCTTCTTTGTCACTGATCACGACATCTGACACCACGCACGCCAAAAGAGGCTTTGGCCAAATAAGGACACATGATGGTTGACTCTAGTGTTGGCTAGGGTTTCTATGTGGAGTTATTGGAGAAGAAACCCTTGGCGGTTTCTAAATTGAAAAAGAGGAATATGGGTTTCTTATGGATTTTACTTCGTGCACCTCTCTAAAATTAATCTTTGCACCTTCACATGTGATATCTTGAAGAAAAATGGTGAACGTTTTAGGTTCAACTTTTCATATACATTGCATATTTGGGTGAAAAATTTGTCACTCTTTTTATCAACAAATTTATTAATAAAAAAGTTCATCGTAATAGAAATTTTAAATTAGTGAGGAATTTTAAGGCTTAAAGTTATAGACGGATTTTACCTTTGGAAATATCTGTCGACAAATGAAATATGTATTATCGAAAAAAATTTCTATCTCTAAAATTCATCGATAATAAGTCGGTTAGTAATTGAAATTTTAAAATTCATTGATAAAATCTGTTAATAATTCAAATTACTGATGGACTAATTTTCATTTCTAACTTTCCATCAAAAAAATTTCAAGAATTTTTGTTGTACTTTTTCCAATCTTTATTTGATAATTCTTTCTTTTTGGTATGTCAACTTTTTCACTCAGTCATTTTGGTTCATGTGTTTCTTTCTAATTCACACACATTTTTTCATCTTTTTCCTTTCAGTGAGGAAGGTAATATAAACATTTTTCAGGCTGGTGTGTTTTTTCAAAACAAGGTTTAAACATGATATTTCAATCAAATTCAAAGTGGCTGTTTGTCCCTAACTCAAATTCATTAAAGAAAATTTTGCCATAATGCTTTCCTCACCTTCTAATGTATGAACACTTGACACATAATTAGTGTACACAAAGCATATGCTCTTAATCATTCAGGACTACTCATCTTTCCTTCCTTATACTCCGAAGTTCAAAATCCGTTCTATATCAAGGATGTTGGATGTTACTTTGTTTTGTTGCTTCATGGCGTTCTATTTTTTAACATATCAATGTTTGCTGAGACTACATTTATTAATGTCTTGGCAAAATATTTAACCTATCCTCTAAACATTCGTTCTGCAATGTCACGATAACCAAGGACAATAAATTATTCATCACTCAAAATTTATTCAAATGGATATCATTAATATTTTATATTGAACCTAACCAATGATGTTTTATGATACATGAAATAAATATTTTATAATTTAGTCAAGAAACTAAACATAATTTTTCAAGGATAAAAAAACATATTTAAAAGTAATGTATGTGTAGCAAAAAAGTTGAATCATTCAATAGTAATTATATTGGTTCATCTCATTCTGAATAACGTTGAGTTCTTATGATACCAATAGCAGTTTTATAGAATAATATTAGGTAGCAAAACAAAAAAGAGGAAATAAAATTCTGAAAGAGATAGAATATACGAGTTGAAATAAAAGTGATCGTTATTATTTTCAATATGCACGGTCAATTACTTATAATACTTGCAGTAACCAAAAAAGCTAATTGAGATTCTCGAAAACTAATTTAGCGTTATTATTTAGGAACATTTATTTTGACTAAAACTTTATTCAACAACTAAAACAAAAAAAAAAATAAAGATGACAAGTGGAGTATAAAAGAAAATATTTACCAATAACCCTTCAAATTCAACGTCGGGATTTATATCTGATAATTTTTTAGCTTATAATTTAAAAGGATGTTTGTTTCAGTGTTCTATTCTCAGCAATTATAGTTAAAAAGGATTCAACCTGCATTATATCTTTTCCAATGGCCTAAGCTTCGAACAACCAGATAGGATGAGAGTTTTTAAAGATGTCAACTTATATATCTCTCTTGGGAGATAGCTTAGACTTGTGCAATCCTTCAAATTTATCAATACTATATTGGAGAGATCAGCAATGGATTGGTGTACCTTGAGCAAACTTGGACAATCTTTTAGAATGAGCTGTTCAAGACTTGGTAGTCCTGAAAAGTCAGGTGTTTGTATCAGGTATTTGGAGTGACTAAGATTAAGGAATTTTAACCGCTCCAAAACCTACAAAGATAGTTTACAAAAGATTAGGAAAGTAAATGTAAAAAGAATGCAATAGTTAGAATTGGAACCAATAGTTAATTAACCTAGTAGTTTTAAAAGAAAAGGTTGTAAAGAATACCTGGGGTTGTTTCCAGAGGAGTTGAAGATGACTATGCTTTAAATCCATTGCAATTACATTTTGCAAATGAAAGTTGCTTGGAATGTGTTTATATGGAAACCCCCGCCAACAAATACATCTCAGTTGTTCAGAAATGTGTCCATAGTCTCCACTAAGTTGTCCATGATCAAGTTGTAGCAGTCTTAGTCTCTTCATTTTCTTGAAAGAATGAGCTTTGAAGCAATCTCTGCTTGTTGAATGCAGTTTCAGGGACAATCCCTTGATAGCTTCCGTCCCCTGTGATGAATGTAGCAAAGATAAACAATTGAGAAATCCATAAATAATTGTTGATTATTGATACTTAACGTTGAGTTTAACAAGTTAACAACACATGCATTACACTTAGAAAAAAAACATTTCAAAACAAGTTTCAAAATTATATAAATAATGTTCTTACAGTATTATGTATCAGTACATCTTTTACGTCATCCTGAAACCACAATCGACTCCTTTTTCCCGGTTTCTCTGGGCATTCTTGACGAATAATTTCTCTTCCCATGTGTTGTAACAAAGGATGCACTTGAAGTTTGTTGTTCCTTTCAACTTTTATGAGGCCACGCTGTATGAGAACTGTTATTCCAATATCAGCATGTAGTCCACAGTCATTTAATATCTCTGTCACATAGTCTCTTTCTTTGCCAACAAAGAAACAACATACATCCAGAAATATATCCTTTTCCGTATCACGTAAATCTTCAAAACATATTTTTAATACGCTCAGAAGTTCATCCGGGGGAATTCTTTGTAGTTTCAACAATACACTTTCCCACACTTCTATTGTCCTATCATATAAATAAGAACCAAGGAATTGAAGAGTTAGCGGTAGTCCTCCACAATAAACAACGACGTTTCTTGCGAGTAAACTCCATTCTTTTCTTGGTTTTGCTTCTTTAAAGGCATGCCAACTAAAAAGCTCAAGTGACTCATTTTCGTTCAAAGGATGCGTTTGATAAACATAATTAACTTCGAGTCGGTTCAGCAGGCTAACATTTCTACTTGTAATTATTATCACAGAGCCTTGACCGAACCATCTATAACTCCCGTATAGGTTTTCAAATTGGCCAGAGCTATTCACGTCATCAAGCACAAGGAGGAACTTTTTTCGAGAAAATCCATTCTGGACCATAGTTCTTCCAATCTCAACGCTTGCCACCTTCAACTTGGATTTTAGGACATTAGAAAGAAGATTTTGTTGCAAAGCAACATGGCCTTGATAACGATTAAACTCAATAAAACTCTTACCAATGAATTGACGATAAATTCGATTATAGATGGCTTTGGCTATGGTTGTTTTACCTGATCCTCCAATTCCCCATATTCCTATCATACACACTTTGCTGGATTCATTTTCAATACATTTAATCACGTCTTCCACGCGGGACTCTAATCCAACTGGATATTCGGTAATAAACAAGTCTTTATAGTCCAGTAATGTCTTGACGCGGCTAACAATTATGTCTACAAGTTCAGCATCATGCCTTCAAGATGATAATTTGTTACCAAAATTAAATCATAACCTTAACACATGCTTCATTCACTCTCAAACCAAAGAAAGAAGGAAGGATTCATTTGTTTACCTGAAATTTCTGAAATCCCAACCCGGGATACCTGCAGCTGTGATGAGTGCAAGCCTCCACCTGGACAACGCATGTTTCAGTTGTTCTCCTGAATAGCTTTTGTGAGCAGCTTCTTCCAACGCTCTTCCAAAATCATCCTTCGGATAACGTACATTCGATGGTTCAATCTCGTAAAATACGGGCACAACTATTTGGCCAAATGTTTCGTAGCATTCAATGATTTTTTCAAGCTCAAGAAGAGAGCAAGCAGATTCAGTGTATGATTTGGAGAAAACGATTATTGTAACNTTAGTGTGTCCTATTGCTCTCATGTGCTCTTCCAGCTTCATTCCCTCATGCAGATTCTCCTGGCTAATAAAAGTTTTGACTTGAGCTTGTAAAAGTACAGAGTGGAGATGAGAAACAAACCTTTTACCGATGTCTTCTCCACCAAAGTTGATGAAGACATCGTGTATGAAATGGGATTCTGATGTTAAGAAGGACGAAGATGATGATGATAAAGAAGAAGATGCAAACTCCATAGAAGGAATTGAAGTCAATTCTTCAACGCAATAATGTTAAAGATTAATATGTTTTAGATGCAGTCTCGATGTGTGTTATCAGTCACCCATAGTCAAATACCATTTATATTTTATATTTCGAAAATGTTTTGTTGACAACGTTTTTTGACACACTTTTGACAACGCCACATGGCGTGTCCTTAGTGGCTGAAAAACGGTGAGAGAATGTCACTTAAGTGAGGGGTATAATGGGAAGTGAGAGGTACTTTGGGTAATGGTTTTCGAATGAAAATTTTAGAGTTGGCGCCTTTCATTGAGCACAGTTTCAGACTTTGCCCTTTTGCCTTCTCGCTCTCTTGCTCTGTTTCTCCTTCTCGCTCTCTTGCGCTTTTGCCTTCTCACTGTGGAATCGGAATCGTGGTGTTTTCTGCTCTCCGAATCTTGCTCTCGGAAGGTTGCTAATCTNGTTGTCGGACTCTTGGCTGTCGGAATCGTTTTCTCGTTCGTTGGGTGTCGTTGCCTCACATTCGTTCTCCGTTTCTGAGGGTTTTTCGAAGGTTGGGTATTNTGGTCCATTTGTTATTTGCAAAAGTTTTTAATTTTAGGGAAACCTAACTATTTCTGTCCACATTGCTATCTTTGTAGGAGCAATGCCACGAAGAAGACAAAGTGTAAGACTTACATTTCGAATATTGAATCATTTATTGTCAGGGATGATTTATAAGGTGTTTTGTTAGTATTTATTGTATGTTTTGTAATTGTTTTGTAGTGGAGACTTCAGATATTCATGGATTCCGTCAAGATTCTAGAAATGAACACCAAACTACGACAACCGCATATAGACCGTATTAATATGACGCCATTTAAGTGTTGTTTGAACCTTATGAACCCTATTGAAGTAAACATACAATTGTTGAGGTTGATGGTAAAAAGTTGGGTGGGGAAAGATTTGAGTTTTAGGGTGTGTCAACATTTAGTGCCTTTTAATCCTGTTGATGTTTTCATGGCCACCGGTTTAGACTTAGGTGGTCTAGATGTACCGTTTGATGAATGTGTTGTGGGTTTGCTTGGTGACATGTTTAATCCGAGTACCACGACAAAGGAGGACCTAATTGACATGTTTGATTTGATTGTAAGGGATGAGGCCGTAGATGTAGATGTAGTTTGTAGGTTATACATTTTTATTTGTTTGGTTACATTTTATTTCCCTAAGAAGTCCATACATGTTTGTAACATGCCTTGTTCAGTGTTAGATGATTTAGACAGTTTATGTTTGTATGACTGGGCTTCTGCTGAACATCAAAACCTTGTACAAAATTTACACAAGTGTAAGATCAAAATAATATCCAAAGGATGGGATATGAATCTCTAGGATCATTTGGTTATGTCGAAAATGAAGACGGACTGTGGGTTCCAAAAGAAATTCCCCCCAATGTTCAAGAAGAAGGGGAAGGCATAGAAGATGAACATCACGATGAAGGCAATTCTTCTATAACACTGACTGATGTAATGAACCGCATAGACCAAATGCAGGCATTCGTTGGCAGTAGATTGGATGCATTCGACACGCGTTTAGGTCAAATGGACAACACAATGGAAACAAGATTTGACAACTTCACAACTCAATTTGGAAACATCGAAATGGCCATTGGAAGCATGGAGGAGGAACTGGAGCACTTGCGCATGCGCTTTGATAACGCTCCTCCTAACCCTTGAAATGTGGTGTTTATCATTGTTTGTGGACATGAAGAACTCTATTTGTGTTTTAATTTACATTTTAGTGTTGCAATCTTTTGTATTTGTTTAGTGTTGTAGTCAATATGGAAGTTATCGTAATGAATGTATGGATCAAAC
>NC_028359.1:10407180-10437661 GCF_000741045.1 Vigna radiata var. radiata | reverse complement strand
CACACAACCCTAGTGCCAATGCAGAGAATGGAAGAGATCTTTGAGTTTGATGAAAGAGGGAAGAAGAGAGAGGATTCGAATAACATGAATTTCGAGAGGGGTAATGTTGGGATACATAAAACCATGTTTCTGTCTCATTAATGACGTCAATTTTTTCATTTTTTTTAAAAAAGCATTGCATCCAATGACCAGCTGACACGTCAGTGTGTCAAAAGTGTGTCAAAATTAAGTGTGTCAAAATATCGGAATCCTTTATATTTTTCCTCCCGAACCCATCTCGGTATGCATACTTCATTTTTTGCGAATTTTTAGAAAGACATTTAAGAGTTGTAACTATTCACTTTCGATTTCAAAGAAAAATTTTAAATATGAAAATATTTATGTTGTTTAAGATTTTTAAAGAAATTACGATATTCTATCAAAACTATTAAAAAGATTGAGAAAAGGAAACAATTAAATAATATTTAATTAAGATTTTAAAGGTAAACATTAGATGTTGTGTAGAATTCATAGTTTTTCGCTTTCTTTATTCTTTCATTCTAACACAAAAATTTTAATGGAAGATTTAGGTACTTCATATAATTTTATTTTTTTTTTACGTTTCTTATGAAGCTGTGTCAAGCAGTTTATCATTTTTTTATTACGTGAAGAAACTATCTTTCTTAGACACCAAACTGCTTCCCTAAAAGCCATTTAAATCAACGAATTCTCCATCTTTAAGCATTCGTAAAAGATGACTATTTAAAAACACGATACAAAGAAACTGAAATTTATTGTTAAAGAATGAATGTATAAACCAAGCTGCAATACACCACATTATTCAGAAACAGAGAAGCAGTCTGAACATTAAATTACACTAGTTTAAATTTCTACAGCAAAATTTAATTAAAATAAATGGAACATGATATATCATGAGTAAGACAAGTTATAAATTCTGATAAAGTCTTTGTCGTTGTTGACATTATTTATGCTTTATTGATCTTTAAATAAGGAATATGGGAAATCCAGGCCAGATTCATCCCTCCATTCCTTTCATAGCTGTCTTGTAACAAAGGATATTCACTTATGCTAATTACTAGAAGAGAAAGAGGGATCAATTCCTTTTGTGGCAACAACTTAAGGTTCAAACAGTTTGAATCTCTAGCTTTTAAAGAGAGATCATATATTTTAAGTCCCACACCATTCAAGAAAGAAATGACTCTGATGCATAGTGACACAATGACACAAGAGAAGTTGGAAGCAATTGCTTTTCCAAGGCATCTGTGAGACTTAAGAAACTTAAGAAACTGAGTACCCCACTGAGTGATGGATGGTAGTTTGAGTGCCCAACAATTAAAAATCTCAACTTTTCGTAAATTGAAAGGCTAATCCTCTTCCGCAAATGACTTCAGACAGAGTACCTCATAAACAATCAATTCTTGAAGGCTTACGAGGGTGTTAATTTATTTTGGCAAACACTATTTAGAAATCTTTTGATATTCAAAAATTGAAAATTCTTAGGTAGAGCTGTCAAAATGGGTCACAACTTGCAGGCCAACTCGACCCGCCATGAGTTCGACCGAGATTGGATTTGAAAAAATTGTATTTTCTTATGTGAGTCAGATTTCAACGCGGCTCATTTAAACCCGGCTCATGCGGGTTGAACCTAATTTTATTTTATTAAAATTTAATTTTAATTTTATATAATGATATTTATTACTTTTTTTTCCATGAAAAAATTATTTAAGTTTTCTATTTTCTAAATTAATTAAAAAATCATGTTGGGAGTGAAATTTGTTTAGATTTGAATTATAGAAAGTTTGTAATATTTTATTAAAAAAAAAAGTAATTAAGTGAGCTAGTGAGCCAACTCGTGGTGGGTCGAGTCAGGTTCGAATTTTTTTGCCGGGTTCGAATTTTTCTGGCTCGCTAAAATATGAGCCGGATTGGGTTAGCTTACTAAGTGACCAACCTGTGGTGGGCCGGGTCGGGTCGGATTACCCGTTTTGACAGCTCTACTCTTATGATTAACTTAAATATAATATAATTAAATGAGTTGTTTATTTGCTTAAGAGTTTTGTCTGTTTTAAAGTGTAAAGATAGGCATTTTAATGCAGTGATTATTACATAATAATATGTAATAATTGTATTTTAATGGTAGAGATTATGCCTTGGAGATGAAAAATCAAGATGTAAGTCTATATTGTACATGTTAACCATTCCACTTATGATGATTGGTATCAGAACTTAACATCAAACGTTTGCTGGGATGCCTCTATCAATAGACCTCCATTGTTTACTAGAAAAAACTATGTTTTTTGGAAAGTGAAAATGCAAATTTTCATCGAATCTATTGATAGAGAGATTTGAGAAACCGTCACAAATGGTCCTTTTCTTCCTACTATATTCATTAACAATTTGTAGGAATTCAAACCGCGAGAACAAAAGAATGTTGATGATAGAAGAAGATCCCAATAGGATGTAAAGGCCTATAACATAATATCATCTGCTTTATCTGTTGAATTTTATTTAGGATCTAAACCTATAAGACTGCTCAAGAGATGTGGGAGATGTTGAGAGTCACCCATGAAGGAACTAATGATGTTAGGAGAGCCAGAAGAAATACTTTAATCCAAGAGTATGAGATGTTCCGAATGAAGTAGGGAGAAACTATTGTAGATGTTCATGTTCAAAAGCCCTTGACGCATATAGTGAATTATCTCATTGGGTTAGGTAAGTCCTTTGATAAGGATGAATTAAATATAAAAATTCTTAAATCTTTGGACAAGACTTGACAACCAAAGGTTTATTTCTTTTTCTGAAACAATCATATCATTTGTGCTTCAAATTTTGTACTCGAAGAGCAATTTAAGTGAATACCATTATCTAATAGATTCTTATGTTTGTACATAGCAGTGATGTCAGTGTGTTTTACAAACCTATTTCACCCTTTTATATGTGCTGTAAATCCTCAGTCATCAAAATTTAAATCTAGCAATTGGTAACGAAGAAATTATTCATTCAAATCACGTATTTTAACTATCGCTAGAGATGATCATGTGATGTGTGAAAATTCTAAAGCAAACTATTTTCTGCTTAAGTTGCAAATTTTGTTCTGTTGGTTGTTAGATTCAATTTTATCAGTACTTTTCTCTTTATACATAAATACTTCACTTATCATTTATCACTATGTACTTCAGGGCAGCATTTGCACCCATGCATGGAGGATCTGTTCCTGACTCTCATGATTCTAACCGTTGGAACCAACCGCTAGATACTGATCGATATTTTAGCCAAACAGAAAGGCGTTGAAAGAACAATATTGTAAGGGATAGTGTAGTTTTTCTCCCATTAACTCAATGATATATGTGATGCTGCCAATATAGCTAGTTCCAGGAACTGTTTACAGTCAGGAAAACGTTTTTTTTTTGGTTTAAAGCTCATGTATTAGTTGTGCTCTGAACAACTGTAATGTATTAATGCACTGACATTTACCCTGCACTTCTGTGTCTCTCAAAGTTTTGACTCTAAGAAGGTTATAGAAAATTGGAAGTAGCATGAAATGAATCTGGTGAAATTTTTTATCTGATAACCTCATTTAAGCTGTATATATTTTCTTTTTGCACACCTCTCTGTTGGCTTAATTGATAAAACGTGCATACTTCACAATCATCTTCCTGGTGATGTTGGTGATTATTTACTTTTTATGGTTTAGTCTGCACCTTAAATTTTATAATTTAGTTAATGCATCTTTTTTCTCTAATAACTTATGTTCGTTCAGTCTATAAGTGATAATAAGAGTTGTATCATTCATACAACTGATAACAATTTATACTATACTTTTTCTCTGATTTTCATTTTTCTCTCTTGCTGTTACAGAGTACCCACTCTATTGACAAGAGTGATCTTGGATTGGGTCACATGGGTTGAAAACTATACAAAAACATAGATGACTATTGCTTCTTGCACCCTCACACGAGTAGAAAAAGACTAAATTACCCTTTATCATTGCACCACACTTTCTAAAATGTATTTCATATTCTGAAAATTTGTTTAGTAAATATTATATGTATTTTGGAAAGTTTATTCCAGCAATCTTATTTTAGAATGAAAATCATTCGTCTAGAAAATTTTATTCTAAAATTCTTTTCAAAGAAATTTTAGAAAACTATTTTGAAAATTTTCGGAACACATAATCTAGAAAACAAATTTGTTTATTTTGTTAAACAATCTTTTTTAAATAAATAAATACAAACAAACAGGATCCTCATAGGTTTAATGGTATACCTCATCACTCAATTATCATTACTTTACGATGTTTTTTTTTTCACAAATTTTATTATCAATTTGTTTAATTTTCGCATATTAAAAGTCTAATTAAGTAAGGACATATCATAAAACATGGTAGGAAAAACAAAGTAAAGTCAAAATGACAACGTCTATGAAAAGAATAGTGATAAAATGATATAGTTTTAGTTTTAGTTTTTAAACATTTTTTACACGTTATCATTCTCTTAGAAATCTAACGAATTATTAAGATACACAGCAACAAAGAGTTGATGGTAAAATATGAAACGAAAAAACTAAAAACATAAAGTTTGTAGAAGAATAATAGTTCAGTTATAAAATATATAAGTAGACTATATTATATGAATGAACCAAGATTAGGTTTGTTTGTATTAAAAGGGTTTAAAGAATAATTCTGATGTATTATTTTAAGGAATAGAGTATCATATATATACATACAAGGACCGTATAATCCTTTATACCTCTCAATAGTTTCATCAGCTTTATGCTTAATTGTAAAGACCCATTTGCAGCTCACAATTTTCTTCCCTCTAGGTAAGGACACAAGATCTCAAGTGTTGTTTTTTTCTAAAGCCGCCATCTCCTCAACTATTTCTTCGTTCCATCTAGGATCTGCCAAAGCTTCGTGTATATTACTAGGAATAGAAAGTGAAGATAATTGAGATACAAATGATGCATATGACTGAGATAACCTATGAGATGACACATATTTACTAATGGGATATTTAACTTTGACTTGGAGGTCTGGTTCATATTTAGCTGGAGGTTGACCACGGTTAGAACGAGGTGGAAGAATATATTGAACAGTAGTAGACTCAGTGTTTGGTGTGATGGTGGTCTCACGAAGACAAGAATCAATTTCATGATCAATTTCATCTAAATTAATATTATCAGAGATTGGATCAGAAAGTACCTCTAAAGAGTCAAGTTGAACCTGTGGAGAAGATTGAGCCAGTTGGTTATGATCAGAAGACACTGTATTATCCAGAAAAGAAGTGTCCATATTTAGGATTGGCTCACTTCCTGCAGAATGATCCTTACACGATAATTTATCTTCACAATCAAACATACTAACATCATGATTATGCACTTCACTTTCATTGCCTCCCTGAAGTGGAGTATCAACATAAAAAAATTCATGCTCATTAAATGTCACATCCATAGAAATATAAAATTTCTTTGATGGTGGATGGTAAGCACGATAACCTTTTTGAGTTAATCCATGCTCAACAAACACACATTTAATGGCTCGTTCTTCAAGCTTTGTACGTTGATGTGGGTGTAAGTGAACATATATAACACATCCACAAATATGAGGTGGTAAATAAACTATGGGAGGAAGGATACAATAATCAAACAACACATCAAAAGACCTTCGCAAGTTAAGCACACTAGAAGGGGTTTGATTAATATATAAACGACAGAGCTCACAGCCTCACCCCATAAATGAGATGGGACATTACCATGTATCAAAAGTGATCTTGTCACCTCTAATATATGTCTATTTTTCCTCTCAGCCACTCCATTTTGTTATGGTTAATAAGGACATGTAGTTTGATGCAAGATGCCTTTAGAGTTCATGAACTCTATTAATTCAGTCTTAAAATATTCCCCTCCATTGTGTGATCAAATTACCTTAATAGATGTGTTAAATTGTGTAACAATCANATGATAGAATGAACGAATCACATCACACACATCACTTTTATGTTTAAGCAAATATACCCAGGTTACCCGAGTACAATAAACCATTTTTTTCCCTTATGTGTAGATTGCGGGGCAGGGTCTCAAACATCTGTGTGAATTAATGAAAAAGGAAAATCAGTTTTGTTATTGCTTAAAGGAAACACAACATGATGATTTTTGCCAAAACACAAGTTTCACAAAAAAAAAAATCAGAAATATTGCATTTATGAAATAGTGATGAAAATAAATTTTTTAAATAGCCAAAAGAGGGATGTCCTAATGGTTTATGCCACAACCAAATTTCTTTTTTGTTTTTATCTTGTATGTGATCATTCACAAGACAAGCCAATCCTCTTTTATGGTTTTGTTATGAGACATTTTCAAGATAATACAGTCCTCCACTCTCTCTACCACTAATAATCTTCTCCTTGGAATGGATGTTTTAAAAAAGACAATGGGTTGGGTAAAACAAGGCAATACAAGAATGTGATTTAGTTAACTTGCTGACGGAGATAAGATTACAGTTTAATGTAGGAACAAATAAAATATCAGGAATCGATAAGGAGGGTGAGAGGGATATAATACCTATACCTTCAATAGGAGATGAGACCCCATTGGCATTAACAATAACAATTTTAGAACAATTAGAGGAAAAATTAGTAAATATATGAGGATCACAAGTCATATGATCAGTAGCACCTGAATCAATTATCCAATCACTACCCTTAGTAACAACAAAAGAAGCTATCAGAAATATTCAATGCAAAAAAGAAGCAATGATTCCAATATTGTATAGGATATCAGTGCCTGGCTCTTGATACCATGTGAGAAGTGGGTTTTAGATCTAATTCAACCTCACAAAATTGACTTTTAAGGTGAGGTCTACACCCCACTTATATATTATAAATTGGTCTTATTTCTAGTCGATGTGGGTCTTCCAACACACCCTCCTCACGCCGATGTATATACATCTCGAGCGTGAGACTAGATATTAATGGGTGGTCCGATAATGGCCCAATAGCGAGTGGAACAATATGCCTAACAAATATCACTAGGATATGCTCTAACCATAACTCTGATACCATGTTAGAAGTGGGTTTAAAGAATAATTCTGATGTATTATTTCAAGGAATAGAGTACCATATATATACATACAAGGATCCTATAATCCTTCATCTATTAAAGGAAAGACACGTGCACAAATCTGCACAAACTATTATAATATCTAAAATATAACTAACATAACATTTGATTGCCTAATATTCTTTGATAAAATATTTGGCATATCTTAACAGTTTGAATAAAATTTTCTTATAATAGTGTAATTAAATGATAAGAAAGTTAGGGAAAATACTAACCACTATAATTGATTCATTTATCTTAGGGATGTTATTTGAAATGATGTTTTTAATAATAAGTAATAAGATGAAGTATTAATAATGTATTAAGAAAATCAGACATTTAATTTAAGTTTATCTAAGTAAAAACTTATTAAAGTGTTATAAATAAGATAAGATTCTATAATATTTAAGGTTGATATATTAGACGAGGGATTATGAAAGAAGAAAGTGCATTTGGAATAATAGAAGAAAAACATGAATGAAAGAGATGGTATTAGTTTTGTAAAATTATTTTAGTCATTTTAAGAATACTAGACGTTTATTAGCTAAACTCAAGAAAGAGTTAATAGATGCTAAGTGTATTTTGAGTTGGGTCTTTTGAGGAGGAGATTTAATGAGATATGAGTCCAACCATATAAGGGATTGAAACCATTTTCTACCTAAAACTTAAAGACAATGAATTAATGAGTCTTTCACTTTTATATACTACTATATTTTCTCATTTCTATCTAATGTAAAATTTGAACTCACTTTGATTCCCAACATAATTATATTTTTTATTGATATATTTCGTCAGCCGTGATATTTGTTACGTGCAGTTATTATTATGCGAATCCGATGCTTTCCTCACCTTCTAATGTGCAGACGAAAGATGAACACTTGACACATAATTAGTCTACACAAAGCATATGCTCTTAATCATTCAAGACTACTCATCCTTCCTTCCTTACCCTCCTAAGTTCAAAATCCGTTCTATATCAAGGATTTTAGATGTTACTTTGTTTTGTTGTTTCATGGCGTTCTATTTTTTAACATATCAATGTTTGCTGAGACTACTTTTATTTAATGTGTTTTGGCAAAATATTGAACCTAACCTTCTGATCATTCGTTGTGCAATGTCACGATAATAAAGGATAATAAATCATTCATCAGTCACAATTTATTCAAATGGATATCATTAAGGTTTCTTTCAAGTATATATGAATATGTTTGATTTTTAGCTATCAACTTGTGTCCAGACATGAATTTAAAACTAGTAATAATGAAAAATTGTGTTTGATTTTTTAAGAAAGTTATTTTCAATAAACTAAATTATACTTGGAGGGTTTCACACATGATAAAGGAAGTTCCGAGGTGACTAAAATATAATAACTTCCACCAATGATGTTTTATGATACATGAACTAAATATTTTATAATTTAGTTAAGAAACTAAACATAATTTTTCAAGGATAAAAAAATAATATTTAAAAGTAATGTATGTGTAGCAAAAAAGTTGAATCATTCAATAGTAATTATATTGGTTCATCTCATTCTGAATAACGTTGAGTTCTTATCATGCCAATTGCTGTTTTACAGAATAATATTAGGTAGCAAAACAAAACAGAGGAAATAAAATTCTGAAAGAGATAGAATATAGGAGTTGAAATAAAAGTGATCGTTATTATTTTCAATATGCACGGCCAATTACTTATAATACTTACAGTAACCAAAAAAGTTAATTGAGATTCTGGCAAACTAATTTACTGTTATTATTCTCCCGAAGTTTAGGAACATTTATTTTCACTAAAAAACTTTATTCAAAACAAAAAAAATAAAGTAAATACAGATGACAAGTGGAGTATAAAATCAAACATTTACCAATAATCCTTCAAATTCAACGTAGGGATTTATATCTGCTAATTTTTGAGCTTACAATTTAAAAGGATGTTTGTTTCAGTGTTCTATTCTGAGCAATTATAGTTAAAAAGGATTCCACCTGCATTATATTTTTTCTAATGGCCTAAGCTTCGAACAACCAGATAGGATGAGAGTTTTTAAAGATGTCAACTTATATACCTTTCTTGGAAGATAGCTTAGACTTGTGCAATCCTTCAAATTTATCACTCGTATGCTGGAAAGATCAGCAATGGATTGGTGTACCCTGCGTAAATTTGGACAATCTTTTAAAATAAGTTGTTCAAGACTTGGTAGTCCTGAAAAGTCAAAAGTGTTTCTCTCAAGAACTTGGAGTGACTAAGATTAAGGAATTTTAACCGCTCTAAAACCTGCAACCAAAAGATTAGCTAAGATAAGAAAAGCAATAGTTAGAAGTGGAACCAATAATACTATTTCTATCTTAACCTATGAGTTTTAAAAGAAAAGGGCATGTAATGAATACCACGCGTTGTTGCCAGACGAGATGGAGATGACTATGCTTGAAATCAATTGCAATTACATTTTCCAAATGAAAGTTCTTTGGAATGTATGTATAAGGAAACCCTAGCCAACAAATCCATCTCAGTTGTTTAGAAATGTGCCCATAATCTCCACTAATTTGTACATTATCAAGGCTTAGCAGTATTAGTCTATGCATTTCCTTGAAAGAATGAGCTTCTGTCCCCTGTGATGAGTATAGCAAAGAAAAGCAATTTAGAATTCCCCGAGTAATTATTGATTCTTGAGACTTTGAGTTTAACAAGTTAACAACACATGGATTACACTTAAAAAGAAAACACTTTCAAACAAAGTTTCATAATCATATAAAGAAGAACATTCTTTATAAGTACATCTTCTACATCTGCTGCATCATACTGAAAACACAATCGACTCCTTTTCCCCGTTTCTCTGGGCATTCTTGACGAATAATTTTTCTTCCCATCTCTTGTAACAAAGGATGCATTTGAAGTTTGTTGTTGCTTTCAAGTTTTATGAGTCCACGCTCTATGAGAACTGTTATTCCAATATCAGCATGTAGTCCACACCCATTTAATATCTCTGTCACATACTCTCTTTCTTTGCCAATAAAGAAACAATATACATAAAGAAATATATCCTTTTCCGTATCAACTAAATCTTCAAAAATTATTTCTAATACGTACAAGGGTCTATTCCGGGGAATTCTGTGTAGTTTTAACAATACACTTTCCCACACTTCTATTGTCCTATCACATAAACAGGAACCAATGAACGGAAGAGATACCGGTAGTCCTCCACAATAAACAACGACTTTTCTTGCGAGTTCACTCCATTCTTTTCTTGGTTTTGCTTCTCTAAAGGCATGCCAGCTAAAAAGCTCAAGTGACTCATTTTCGTTCAAAAGATGCGTTTGATAAACATAATTAACTTCGAGTCTGTTCAGCAGGCAATCATATCCAGTTGTAATGATTATCACAGTTCCTTGACCGAACCATTCACAACTCCCGTGTAGGTTTTCTAATTGGCTAGAGTAATCAACGTTATCAAGCACAATGAGCAACTTTTTTCCGGAAAATCCATTCTGGATCATAGCTCTTCCCATCTCAACGCTTTTCACCTCCAACTTGTATTTTAGGACATCAGAAAGAAGTTTTTCTTGCAAAGCAACATACCCTCTATAACGAATAAACTCAATAAAACTCTTACCAATGAATTGACGATAAATTCGATTGTAGATGGCTTTGGCTATGGTTGTTTTACCTGATCCTCCCATTCCCCATATTCCTATCATACACACTTTGGAGGATTCATTTTCAATACATTTAATCACTTCTTCCACGCGGGAATCTAATCCAACAGGATATTCGGTAATAAACAAGTCTTTATAGTCCAGTAATGTCTTAACGCGGTTAACAATTACGTCTACAAGTTCAGCATCATGCCTTCAAGATGATAATGTGTTACCAAAATTAAAACACAGCCTTAACATGTGCTTCATTCACTCTCAAACCAAAGAAAGTAGGAAGGATTCATTTGTTTACCTGAAATCTCTGATATCCCAACCAGTCATACCTGCAGTTGTGGTGAGCGCATGGCTCCAGCTGGACAACGCATGTTCCACTTGTTCTGCTGAATAGATTTTGTGTGCAGCTTCTTCCAACGCTTTTCCAAAATCATCCTTCTGATGACGTACATCCAATGGGTCAATCTCGTAAAATACGGGCAGAACTATTTGGCCAAATGTTTGGTGACATTCAATGATTTTTTCAAGCTCAAGAAGACAGCAGGTAGATTCAGCGTATGATTTGGAGAAAACAATTATTGTAATCTTAGTGCCTCCTATTGCTCGAATATGCTCTTCCACCTTCATTCCTTGTTGCAGATTCTCCTGGCTAATAAAAGTTTTGACTTGAGCTTGTAAAAGGACAGAGTGGAGATGAGAAACAAACCTTCTACCGATGTCTTCTCCACCAAAGTTGATGAACACATCGTGTATGAAATGGGGTTCTGATGTTAAGAAGGATGAAGATGCAAACTCCATCGAAGTAATTGAAGTCAACTCTTCAAAGATAAAGCGATAATGTTAAAGATTAATATGTTTTAGATGTAGTATTGATGTGTGTTATCAGTCACCCATAATCAAATACCATTTATATTTTATATTTTTTCTCCTGAACCCATCTAGGTATGCATACTTCATTTTTTTGACCTCCGTATTAAATTTTTAGAAAGACATTTAAGAGTTGCAAGATTGTGAAACTCGAAAATTTACGTAAACTCGTGAGAGTCTAGTAAACTAGACTCATAAACTCGACTAATAAACTCGTAAGAATTTACTTTACATGGGAAAAAGAATATAAATAACATCATAATTCAAATAAGATAACAAAATTATATAAATTGAAATACATAAGTTCATATAAATATTATTCATAAAAATATAATGTAAAACATAAATTGAAATGTCAAAGTCTCTATGCCTAATTCTCTAATCCTCTAATAATGGCATCATCATCTCCATCTTCATCCTCATCTAACTCTTCCTCTTCCTCTTCCTCTGATGAATGTTGTGTATCCTTATTGTTCCCAAATGTTATGTTATCAAGATCAAGAGCATCTAGAGTAGGATCTCTTGTTGCTCCATCTAAGTGAACATTTTCACCATCATTTTCACCTTCAACTTGATCAATCTCAACAACATCATCTGCCTCTTTAGCTATCTATTAATCATCTGATTCAATGTCATCTAATGAAAGAGCTATAGGTTGTCTACTTTTCAGCTTTTCTCTTTGTATGAACCTAAAATGAAATATAATATTTTTTAGTGAAGATATAAACATAATAAATTAATTTATAAATTAAAAATAATTTAAATTACCATTTCAAATGAGCTCCAATTGCGCTCACATTAAGAAGAACTACAAGTCAAGCTTAGAATTCGAATAACAAATCTCTTCAACTCCGGAGTTCCATCACCAAACATGTCCTACCATTCCCTAGGATTTAACTCTTTCTTACACTCCTTTGCATCTTCCATTCCAAAAAGTCCTCTAGCATTATGAAATTCAACAATTTGTAAATTAATTTTTCTTTTCTACCATATCTGGTATCAATCTTCTCATGCAAAAATACAATCCTTCTTTCACATCTCCACCATCATCAGATCTAAATTTAGGTTCATAGTGGAAATAAGGGTTTAGAAAATAGGAAGCTGCATGCAAAGGCCTATGAAGTTGATTATCCCATCGAGCATCAATTGTTCTCCAAACCTCTTCATAACTACATCAATTATGCTATATCAGAAATAATTTCACACATAATTAATTAAACATTGAATAAGTAAAAGTTTGAAAATTTACCTCTTTTTGATATTGTTAAAGTTAGACTTGATCTTCTCTTTTGCACAATCCATCTCTTCATAAAGGAAATCTGTTGTGGGTTTTACATCTGAGTCTACTAATCTTAAGACCACCATAAGAGGGGCAACAACTTTTAGGCATGTGGAGACATTCTTCCAGAACTGGCTATCTAATACCACATATTCTACTTTTCTGCCAATTTGTGAAGTTCCAAACTTGCTTGTCTTCCACTCTTCAGAGCTAAACATTGTCAACAATGATGCCTTTAATTCATGAAGACAAGCAAGAGTTAAATAAGTTGTGGCAAATCTAGTCACACCCGGTCTTATCAAGTCTCTACCTTTAGTGAATTTTTTCAACAAGGAAATCAACATTGATCTTCCATAAATGTAAGTCGTAATTTGTCTTCCCTTCTTAATTGTCAATTCATGGACCTTTAAATTCTTTTCAAAATCTTCAAATATCAAATCAATGCAATGTGCTGCACATGGAGTCCAATACAATCTTTCCCTCTTTTGCATCAACAACTCTCCACCTGCCTTGAAATTTGCAGCATTATCAATGACAACTTGAACAACATTTTCCTCTCCAGCAAACTCAACAACATCATCTAACATTTTGAAAACTTTATCAACTATTTTTGATATGTCTGAAGTGTCAAGTGAATAAAGAAAAATCGTCCATTTAGGACTATTCACCAAGAAGTTGCAAATATAACGTCCTTTTCTATCTGTCCAACCATCATACATAATTGTACATCCAATTCTCTTCCACTCCTCCTTATAATCCTCAAGGATTTCATCTGTTTTATTCACAACTTGTTTCAACAACTTTTCTCTAATGTCATGATAAGATGGTGGTTTGTATCCAACTCCATACTTATTAATCATTTCACACATCTTTGCAAATGTTGGATTTCTAATTACATTAAAAGGAATGAAACTGGTGTAAAAGAATTCAGCCACTTGAGCATCAACTTCTTCTTTGTATCCTGTTTTCATCATTTGATTTATAGTTGCTTGGACTCCCCCCTTGCTAGTAGTAGCAACTTTTTGTTTTCCTTTATAACCGAATACCTTGTGTCCTCCTTCAAGACTCTCATTCTCTTCCTCATCTTCACCGATATTTATCTTTCTTTTCTTTGATGATGCATTCTTAGCTTCTCCAACTATTTTTATCATCAAAATTTTTATTTCATCTAAAACAGAAGCACAAGATTCAGAATCCTCCATTGTTCCAACAATATGGTGTTTAAATCTAAATATACCTCCACTCACAATCTTTGAACAATATTTACATTTCACTTTTCTTCCATTATTGTTAATGTCAAACTCATGTTTCCATCCAATATCAAATCGATTTCCTGGAGATTTTTACTTATACTCTTAGTGGATAAAAATGTAGTTGCATTAATTTCCGTTGAATTTGATGTATTTCTAGACATGATACTCTAAATTTTTTCACTAAAAAATCAATAACAAAAGAACTCATTTAATATTAAATATTTTTTTACATATTAAAATAATAAAACAAACACTGCAATATACAAAGTAATTTTTATTATAAAATCAAAACTTTAGTTATATTATAATAAAAGCACACATTTATAGTGAAAATTTTTATTATAAAATCAAAACATCTTTTATATAATTAATAAAAGTATATTATAATAAAAATAAACAATACATCACGGAACCTCTCATTTCTTTAATCAAAATATTTATTATAAAATCAAGATATCTATTATATAATATGAATAAAATATATATATATATATATATATATATATATATATATATATATATATATAAAATAAGATAAGAGTACAAAGACATCACGTCATCTTTTTTAATCAAATTAATGTGTATTGTATTGTGGCAGGTTATAGTCACATCACCTTTAATGAAAATTTTTTTACAAGTCACGAGCATTTGAATGGGCATTTGAATGAAAACTTAAAATATTAAAAAAAGAAACCACTTCTTAAAACACAACTCTAGAAGCTTTTGAAACGGAAATTATTTTACTCATCATCACCACTAGGGGACACCACACAAGAACACAAGAATGACGACAATAAGAACGTCGATGATCACGAAGGCGAACAAGGTGCGACCACGAGCAAGGCGAATAACGATCGTAAATGAGTCGAACGACGAGCGACGACTACGACAGTGAGTATGAACCAGGCCACCAAAGCGCAACGACGAGACCACGAACAGCGACCACGAACGCAGACATTGGTGAAGTGAAGCACAACGAAGAAGATGACCCTAATCAGATCATTAAATACTAATCTCAATGAAATCTTCTTAATCCTTTTTAAGTCTTTTAAACTTGCCAAAACACGACAAAATTACGATTTTATACGATTTTACTGAGTTCACTAACGAGTTTAACGAGTTTACTTGGAAACCGAGTTTACAACCAATTTAACTCGGCAAACATGACTAAAAACGCAAACTCATCCGAGTTAACGAGTTAACTCGCAAGTTTGATAACCATGGTTGCAACTATTCACTTTCGATTTCAAATAAAAATTTTAAATATTAAAATATTTATGTTGTTTGAATAAAGTTTTTTAAAAAAATTACGATATTATATCAAAATTATTAAAAAGATTTAGAAAAAATTAAAAATTATAGGTAAATATGCAGTCGGTAATATTTACCAACAGAAATCTATATCTATTGGTAATTATCAAAGAAAAAGTCCATCGGTAATTACTAAAGAAAAAAATTTCGTCAGTAAATGATGCGAACCGATTCACCTGCTTCCTCATTTCTCTTTTTCTTCTTTGTTCTTTTAGCTTTCCATTTTTTTTTTCTGTATCCTTCTTAACCTCCTCCACAAAGGTACCACACCTCAATGGAGAGAGCTTCCAAAACTAAAACGATAAAACCTCAAATAAAAGATAATCAAAAATGAAAAATTGGAAGGTATCAAAGGAAAGGGAAGATCAACTTCGTCTGATCTGCGATGATTATACATGGCTCGCGATTTGCATCTTTAATGTGCTTGCCAACCGAGGCTGTAGCCAAATAAGAACACATGATTTCTAACTCTAGTGTTGGCTAGGGTTTTTATGTGGACTTATTGGAGAAGAAACCCTTAATGGTTTCTAAATTGAAAAAGATGAAGATGGTATCTTATGGATTTTACTTTGTGCACCTCTCTAAAATTAATCTTTGCACCTCCACATGTGATATCTTGTAGAAAAATGGTGAACGTTTTAGGTTCAGTTTTTCATACACGTTACATATTTGGGTGAAAAATTTGTCGCTCTTTTTATCCACAGACTTATTGATGAAAAAGTTCATTGGTAATAGGAATTTTAAATTATTTACGAATTTTAAGATTTAAACTTATAGACAAATTTTACCTTTTGAAATATCCATCAACAAATGAAATGAAATTCTATTATCGAAAAAATTTTCCATATGTAAAATTCATCGGTAATACACTAGTGCAAAAATGTTGTTTAATGTCACCCCTTAGATGTCGGGGATATCCCAACTGACGTCTATATGTCTGACAGGTGGGTGAAAATTCATTTCGTTCAGACATATAGACGTCAGTTTGGAAGGGCCCTGACATTTATATGGCGGAAACTAATGGCTATTCACCTACCTGTCAGACATATAGACGTCAGTTGGGAGAGCCCCGACGTCTAAAATACGATAAATGTCGGGGAGCCTTCTAACTAATGCCTATATGTCAGTCAAGTAGGTGAATAGTCACTCTTTTTCGCCTTATAAACATCGGAGTTCGCCACGCTGATGTCCATATACAATTATAGACATTAGTGGCCTTAGTAACTAATGTCTATAATTTGACCAGGTATGTGAAAAGTCATTCGTTTCCGTCAACTAGACGTCTCATCCCACCAAGTCGACGTCTATATATAACACATATATTAATTTTAAAATCAAATGGACATCATATTAGTGAGGCGCCCGACGTATATGCGATTATAGACGTCGGGTTTGTGGGCAACTGAGGTCTAATTTCTTGTTAAATAATCAGTGCGAACCAACAATTTCATCGTCTTCCTTTGCCTTTTCTCTCCGTTGCACTGCATTTCCAGGTGCGTTTGATCTCTTGCGAACCATTTAAAGTTGTTTTTACTCCAATTAAGGTAATATTTGATGTATTATCTTTCATTTGAACCGATTAAAATGAGTTTTTGTTGTGTTTTGGTACGGTTTTTCTTGTGTCTTTGGGTAGCGTAGTGCACCTTCTCCCTTTGCAAGTTTCCAACCTGAAGTCGAACCTGGGTCCTTGCATAGTGTCATTCCAACCGCCAAAGAAAAATAATACAATGACACCGTATTCTCACCGTATTCTTTTTCATTGGCGGTCGGAATGAACCCAAGCAACGACCCAGGTTCGTCTTTGGGTTGAAATGCCATAAGAGATGCAAAAGACGCAATTTTTTATATGAAGAAACTAGCATAGGAAGGAGGTGCTACTACGCTACCCAAAGACACGAGGAAAACTGCACCAAAACACAACGAACACTTCATAGACATCGGTTAATGCATTATTGATCGACGTCTATAGTGCCCTTAGACGTCGGTTAGTGCAATGTTTGACGTCTTTATAGACGTCGCACATGTCAATTAATCGACGTCTATAGTGCCCTTAGACGTCGGTTAATGCAATGTCTGACGTCTTTATAGACGTCGCACTTGTCACTAAACCGACGTCGATAACGATGTTGCACCTGCAGATATCCGACGTCCTATTGACGTCACCCATAAAGACGTTGGTTTGGGAGGTGATGTTAAAAGGCCAAAATAACTGACATCCAAAGCCCTTTTTGCACTTGTGATAAGAATTTTAAATTATTGATGAATTTAAGGTTTAAGCTAGAAAGCCTTAGTTTTTAAGTGGAAAAAGTGCTAAAGAAAGATTGAGTGTTTGAGGAAGAAAGAGTGAGATGGTCACCCTTGCAAACAATGTATCCATGCCTTAGTTGACAAAGAAAGTCAAGTATGATAATTGGAGACTGTAGATGAAGGTTGTTCTTGGACTGTGGGATGTAGTTGAAAGCTAGCAGACATTGCAGAACAGACAGTTCTCAGGTTGTTGCGTCACTAATACAAAAAACACTTTTGAAATCGCCTAATATGTTTTGATTTCAAGAAAAATTATACCTTTCAAAATGCAATGGCTTTTTTGAAAATTTTTGCACAATTATATATAGACTTCGATTCTAAAATAGCCGAAGCCTATACTGATATAGGCTTCAATTCTAAAATAGTTATGTAAATATTTTCAAAAATGCCACCTACAACATTTTTGAAAATACTTCCAAAACTCTAGGCCTTAGTTTTTTAAAGAGCTAAAGGCTATAATTCCATAAATATTTTCAAAAATTCCACTAGTGACACTTTTAAAAGTATTTGCATAATTATAAGCTTTAGTTCTTTAAATAATCGAAACCTATTCGTCTAATAGGGTTAAATTACATTCCCATCATAGCTTTTGCATTTGCATCACTGCACTACTCCTCAATTGCAGAGCCATTATGCCCTTTTCCTTCACGCTACATCATTCCTCCATGTCGCCACTTTCAGTACTACTCTCCTCCCTTCCATTCCTCGTAGCCAACGCGACGTATGTCACCAAATCGCCACGAGCCCCCCTTTCCTTCCTATTTTGAAAGAAACTAAAAGTTCATTCTCTCGTCTTGTTTTTTTCTATTTCATAATTCTTTCTTCCTAATGTAGGTATTTTTAACGTGAGGGGTGAGAAAGGTGGTGGTGACTTTATTTGTTGGTGGGGAGCATAATGGCTCTACGGTGGTTTTAGGTGAAAAATACTAAGAAGGTGAGGATAGAAGAAAATGAAGCCATATTTTTTTGAAAAAATATAGGGAATAGGCTTCAGTTCAAGAAACTAAAGCATAAAGTAAAGGATATGCTTCAGTTATGACCCGAAGCCTAAAATTCTACATTTTTTACCTTCTCTGAATATGCTTTGGTTAAAGAACCAAAGTATAATCTCCAAAATAATCGGTGTCGAAGCCTTTACCTACAACAGTGTGTTGAGAAAAACACAAGTGAAGGAAAAAACAACTTTGTACGTGTTGTATCGAGCTATGAAAGAGTCTGACCAGAAGAAGATAGAAAACACTATGTCTTCAAATGAAGCAAGTATCATTAAGGAGTTTTTATGGCTTGTAAAGTAGTTAGGTTGTCAAGTGAATTTGGTTTTTCAAGACAAGCAAGACTCACTAAAAAGAAAGGATATCAGATAATGTATATGCAACAAGTTACTCAATTTCTTAATCCCCTTTTCATTCTTTTGCTTACCTCTTTACAGGCTATGATAATCATTATAACATTGAAAATGTTAAAAATATGTCAGTCACGATATTTTCAAATACATTTTTCGACGGGCCAAAATTCATCGGTAAATATGCAGTTGGTAATATTTACCAATGGAAATTTATATCCATTAGTAATTACCAAAGGAAAAATCCATCGTTAATTACCAAAGGAATAATTCGTCAATATATGTTGCAAACCGATTCACCTTCTTCCTTTTCTGTATCCTTCTTAACCTCCTTCGTAGAGGCACCACACCTCAAAGGAGAGAGTCCATCTTCATTCCAAAACTAAAATGATAAAACTTCAAATAAAAACTAATTAAAAATGAAAAATCAAAAGTTATTAAAGGAAAGGGAAGATCAAGTTTGTCTTATTTGCGATGATTATACGTGGCTCGCGATTTGCATCTTTATGGTGCTGTAATGGAAGTTTGATGGTGAACATCGATGCTACTTCAACGACATTCTATTATGTGTGAACTGGCGTCATGGTAAAGCTTGCATATGCTTTCGCAATTGTTAGGTTCATATTCAGGTGCTTGCTGCAAATGGTGGTCGGGTGGCTCATAGAGATTTGATGTTGAACGGTGGTTGTAGTGCGGTGTTTCTCTCACGGTTTCATGTATGGATTACGTCATTGCCAAGCCCAATCAATTTGAGTCCTTGACGACGACGAAACAATGCACAAGTCCTTGACGACGACTAAAATATAACTTCCACCAATGTTACCAATGTTGTTTTATGATACATGAACTAAATATTTTATAATTTAGTTAAGACACTAAACATAATTTTTCATGGTTAAAAAAAAACATATTTGAAAGTAATGTACGTGTAGCAAAAAAGTTCAATCATTCAACAGTAATTAATTATATTGGTTCATCTCATTCTGAATAACGTTCAGTTCTTATGATACCAATTGCTCTGTTACATAATAATATTAGATAGCAAAACAAAACAGAGGAAATAAAATTTTGAATGAGATAGAATATACATGTTGAAATAAAAGTGATCATTATTAGAAGGAACTTTTTCGTAATAATTCTTTTACAATAGTCACATATCATTATTCTATTTCATTATTTTATTAATTTATTTGAATTTATTATTAAAAACATATTTAAAACAAATTAATCACAAATCATTACATATATACACAGTTTTAAAATATTATAAAAAAATTGTTAAAAAACATCTTCCTTTTTTTCAATAAACCGGTCCATTACTTATAATACTTACCGTAACCAAAAGAGCTAATTGAGATTCTCGCAAACTAATTCACTGTTATTATTCTGCCAAAGTTTAGGAACATTTATTTTGACTAAAAAACTTTATTCAACAACTAAAACAAAAAAATAAAGTAAATAAAGATGACAAGTGGAGTATAAAAGCAAATATTTACCAATAATCCTTCAAATTCAACGTTGGGATTTATATCTGATAAATTTTGAGCTTACATAATGTAAAAGGACGTTTGTTTCGGTGTTCTATTCTCAGCAATTATAGTTTCAAAGGATTTTCCAATGAGTCAAGCTTCGAACAACCAGATAGGATGAGAGTTTTTAAAGATCTCAACTTATATATCTCTATTGGGAGATAGCTTAGACTTGTGCAATCCTTCAGATTTATCACTACTATATTGGAGAGATCAGCAATGGATTGGTGTACCTTGAGCAAACTTGGACAATCTTTTAAAATGAGCTGTTCAAGACTTGGTAATCCCCGAAAGTCTGGTGTTTCTTTCAAGTATTTGGAGTGACTAAGATTAAGGAATTTTAACCGCTCTAAAACCTACAAACATACTTTACAGAAGATTAGGGAAGTAAATGTAAAAAGAATGCAATAGTTAGAACTGGAACCAATAAAAGAAAAGGGCGTAAAGAATACCTGGGGTTTTTTCCAGAGTGGTTGTTTCCAAATGAGTTGAAGATGACTATGCTTTAAATCCATTGCAATTACATTTTCCAAATTAAAGTTGTTTGGAATGTATCTATAAGGAAACCCTCGCCAACAAATCCATCTCAGTTGTTTAGAAATGTGCCCATAATTTCCACTAAGTTTTACATTATCAAGTTGTAGCAGTCTTAGTCTCTTCATTTCCTTGAAAGCATGAGCTTCAAACCAATCTCCAATGCTGGAATGAAGTTTCAGGGACAATATAGCTTTTGTCCCCTGTGATGAGTATAGCAAAGAAAAGCAATTTAGAAATCCCTGAGTAATTATTGATTATTGAGACTTAATGTTGAGTTTAACAAGTTAACAACACACGGATTACACTTAAAAAGAAAACACTGTCAAACAAAGTTTCATAATCATGTAAAGAATGTTCTTACAGTATTCTTATTCAGTACATCTTCTACATCATCCGGAAACCACAATCGACTCCTTTTCCCCGGTTTCTCTGGGCATTCTTGACGAATAATTTCTCTTCCCATCTCTTGTAGCAAAGGATGCATTTGAAGTTTGTTGTTGCTTTCAACTTTTATGAGGCCACGTTCTATGAGAAGTGTTATTCCAATATCAGCATGTAGTCCACACCCATTTAATATCTCTGTCACATACTCTCTTTCTTTGCCAATAAAGAAACAACATACATCCAGAAATATATCCTTTTCCGTGTCACGTAAATCTTCAAAACTTATTTTTAATACGCTTAGAAGTTCATTCGGGGGAATTCTTTGTAGTTTCAATAATACACTTTCCCACACTTCAATTGTCCTATCACATAAATAGGAACCAAGGAACTCAAGAGCTAGCGGTAGTCCTCCACAATAAACAACGACGTTTCTTGCGAGTTCATACCATTCTTTTTCTGGTATTGCATCTCTAAATGCATGCCAACTAAAAAGCTTAAGTGACTCATTTTCGTTCAAAATATCCATTTTATAAACATAATTATCTCTGAATTGGTTCAGCAAGTGAAAATCTCTACTAGTAACGATTATGACAGTTCCTTGACCGAACCATTCACGACTCCCGCATAGGTTTCTTAATTGGTCAAAGTCATTCACATCATCCAGTACAATGAGCAACTTTTCTCGAGAAAAGCCATTCTCGACCATAGTTCTTCCCATCCCAACGCTTTTCACCCCCGGCTTGGATATTAGGACATCAGAAAGAAGATTTTCTTGCAAAGCAACATACCCTTCATAGCGAATATTCTGAATAAAACTCTTACCAATGAATTCACGATAAATTCGATTGTAGATGGCTTTGGCTAAAGTTGTTTTACCTGATCCTTCCCTTCCACATATTTCTATCATACACACTTTGGTAGTTTGATTTTTAATACATTTAATCACGTCTTCCACGCGGGACTCTAATCCAACAGGATATTCGGTAATAAATAAGTCTTTATAGTCCAGTAATGTGTTAACGCGGTTAACAATTACGTCTACAAGTTCAGCATCGTGTCTTCAAGATGATAATGTGTTACCAAAATTAAAACACAACCTTAACATGCATATGCTTAAATCACTCTCAAACCAAAGAAAGTAGGAAGGATTTATTTGTTTACCTGAAATTTCTGACATCCCAACCAGTCATACTCGCAGCTGTGTTGAGTGCACGGTTCCACTTGTACAACGCATANCTTCTGCCTGCAGTTTCTTCCAATGCTTTCCGAAAATCATCGTTTTGATGACGTACATCCAATGGGTCAATTTCGTAAAATACGGGCAAAACAATTTGGCCAAAAGTTTGGGGGCATTCAATGATTTTTTCAAGCTCAAGAAGACAGCAAGCAGATTCAGCGTATGATTTGGAGAAAACAATTATTGTAATCTTAGTACCTCCTATTCCTCGCATCTGCTCTTCCAGCTCCATTCCCTCATGCAGATTCTGCTGGCTAATAAAAGTTTTGACTTGATTTTGTAAAAGGACAGAGTGGAGATGAGACACAAACCTTCTACCGATGTCTTCTCCACCAAAGTTTATGAACACATCGTGTATGAAATGGGGTTCTGATGTTAAGAAGGATGAAGATGAAGATGATAAAGAAGAAGATGCGAACTCCATCGAAGGAATTGAATCAATTCTTTAAAGGTAACGCAATAATGTTAAAGATTAATATGTTTTATATGTAGTGTCGAAGGCGTTATGACTCACCCAATATCACTTTACTAAATTCCATTTATGTTTTATATTTTTCCTCCTGAACACATCTTGGTATGCATGGGTTAAATTTTTAGAAAGACACTTTAAGAGTTGCAATTGTTGACTTTCAATTTCAAAGAAAAACTTTAAATATTAAAATATTTATGTTGTTTAAGTAAGATTTTTAAAGAAATTACGATATTCTATCAAAACTATTAAAAANATTTAGAAAAGGAAACACTTAAATAATATTTAATTAAGATTTTAAAGGAAAACATTAGATGTTGTGTAGAGAATTCATAGTTTTTNGCTTTCTTTATTCTTTAATTCTAACACAATTTTTAATGGAAGATTTAGGTACNTCATATAATTTTTTTACGTTTCTTATGAAGCTGTGTCAAGGAGTTCATCATTTTTTTTAATTACGTGAAGAAACTATCNTCGTTAGATACCAAACTGCTTCCCTAAATGCCATCTTAAATCAACGAATTCTCCATCTTTAAGCATTAGTAAAAAATGACTATTTAAAAACACAGATACAAAGAATGAATTAGTACTCCTCACAGATTTGCTTTTGGCATCACTCCAAAAACTTCTTATCAATAAAAGTATTTTATGTGTATATAAACTCATATACATCTNTTATTTTTCCTAATGTGTAACTTTGTTTATACCCAACACAATACAACACATTATTCAAAAACAGAGAAGCGGTCTGAATATTAAATAGTTAAGCCAACACCTCTATGTTAAAACGTGCATACTTCACAATCATCTTCCTGGTGATGTTGGTGATTACTTACTTTTTATGGTTTAGTCTCCACCTTAAGTTTTATAATTTAGTTAATGCATTTTTTTTTCTAATAACTATGTTCGTTCAGTCTATAAGTGATAATAAGAGCCGAATCATTCATACAACTGATAACAATTTATAAAATACTTTTTCTCTGATTTTCATTTTTCTCTCTTGTTGTTGTACAGAGTACCCACTCTATTGACAAGAGTGATCATGGAAGAAGAAAAAAGGAGAACGTTTTAGAGGAAGAAGAAAAAAGTCTGAAAAAGAAGAAGGAAAGAAAGCTTATTTCGAAAAACTTTGTAAAATGTATTTCATATTCCGAAAATTTGTTTAGTAAGTATTATATATATTTTGTTAAATTTATTCCAGCAATCTTATTTTAGAATGCAAATCATTTGTTTAGAAAATTTTATTCTAAAATTCTGTTCAAAGAAATTTTAGAAAACTTATTTTGAAAATTTTCGAAACATATAATCTAGAAAACAAATTTGTTTATTTTGTTAAACAAACCTTTTTTAAATAAATAAATAAATACAAACAAAAAGGATCGTCATAGGTTTTAATGGTATACCTCATCACTCAATTATCATTACTTTACGATTTTCTTTTCCACAAATTTTATTATCAATTTTTTTAATTTTCGCATATTAAAAGTCTAATTAAGTAAGGACATATAATAAAACATAGTAGGAAAAACAAAGTAAAGTCAACATGATAAAGTCTATGAAAAGAATAGTGATAAAATGATATTGTTTTAGTTTTAGTTTTTAAACATTTTTTACATGTTATGATTCTCTTAGAAATCTAACGAAGTATTAAGATACACAGCAACAAAGAGTTGATGGTAAAATATGAAACGAAAAAACTAGAAACATAAAGTTTGTAGAATAATAATAGTTCAGTTATAAAATATATCAGTAGACTATATTATATGAATGAACCATGATTAGTCATTTTAATAATACTGGACGTTTATTAGCTAAACTCAAGAAAAAGTTAGTAGATACGAGGAAGAGTAGGAAAATTAGAATGCCTAATACTCGTTAAACATGAAGCATTCGTGAAGAAGAGTCTAAAATGTTGAATTATTCACTGTTGGCTCCACCTAAAGGACTAAGAGAATGAAGTTATTCAGTGGAGGACTAATGTGCAATGTCACGATAACCAAGGACAATATATGAATATGTTTGATTTTTAGCTATCAACTTCTGTGCAGACAAGAATTTAAAACTAGTAATAATGAAAAGTTGTGTTTGATTTTTTAAGAAAGTTATTTTCAATCAACTAAATTATACTTGGAGGGTTTCACACATGACAAAGGAAGTTCAGAGGTGACTAAAATATAATAACTTCCACCAATGATGTTTTATGATACATGAACTAAATATTTTATAATTTAGTTAAGAAACTAAACATAATTTTTCAAGGATAAAAAAATCATATTTAAAAGTAATGTATGTGTAGCAAAAACATTCAATAGTAATTATATTGGTTCATCTCATTCTGAATAACGTTGAGTTCTTATGATACCAATTGCTATTTTACAGAATAATATTAGGTAGCAAAACAAAAACAGAGGAAATAAAATTCTCAAAGAGATAGAATAAAAGCAAATATTTACCAATAATCCTTCAAATTCAACGTAGGAACTTATATCTTTTTGAGCTTAGAATTTAAAAGGATGTTTGTTTCAGTGTTCTATTCTCAGCAATTATAGTTAAAAAGGATTCAACCTGCATTATATCTTTTCCAATGGCCTAAGCTTCGAACAACCAGAGAGGATGAGAGTTTTTAAAGATCTCAACTCATATATCTCTCTTGGGAGATAGCTTAGACTTGTGCAATCCTTCAAATTTATCACTAGTATATTGGAGAGATCACCAATGGATTGGTGTACCTTGACCAAACTTGGACAATCTTTTAGAATGAGCTGTTCAAGACTTGGTAGTCTCGAAAAGTCTGGTGTTTCTTTCAAATATTTGGAGTGACTAAGATTAAGGAATTTTAACCACTCTAAAACCTACAAACATAGTTTACAAAAGATTAGGGAAGTAAATGAAAAAAAAGAATGCAATAGTTAGAACTGGAACCAATAATACTATTTCTATTTTAATTAACCTGGGGTTGTTTCCAGAGTGGTTGTTTCCAGAGGAGATGAAGATGACTATTCTTTAAATCAATTGCAATTACATTTTGCGAACGAAAGTTGCTTGGAATGTGTTTATATGGAAACCCTCGCCAACATATCCATCTCAGTTGTTGAAAAATGTTCCCAAAATCTTTACTAAGTTGTACATGATCAAGTTGTAGCAGTCTTAGTCTCTTCATTTTCTTGAAAACACGAGCTTCGAAGTAATCTGTGTCTGTTGAATGCAGTTTTAGGGACAATCCCTGGATAGCTTCAGTCCCCTGTGTAGAATATAACAAAGATAAACAATTGAGAAATTCCTATATAATTTTCGATTATTGATACTTAATGTTGAGTCTAAAAATTAACAACACATGGATTACACTTAAAAAGAAAAGACTTTCAAAAAATGTTTCAAAATTATATAAATAATGTTCTTACCGTATTCTCTTTTAGTACATCTTTTACGTCATTCTGAAACCACAATCGACTCCTTTTCCCCAGTTCCTTTGAGCATTCTTGATGAATAATTTCTCTTCCCATGTCTCGTAACAAAGGGTGCATTTGAAGTTTGTTGTTCCTTTCAACTTTTATGAGGCCACGCTCTATGAGAACTGTTATTCCAATATCAGCATGTAGCCCACAGCCATTTAATATCTCTGTCACATACTCTCTGTCTTTGCCAATAAAGAAACAACATACATCCAGAAATATATCCTTTTCCGTATCACGTAAATCTTCAAAACTTATTTTTAATACGCTAAGAAGATCATCCGGGGGAGTTCTTTGTAATTTCAACAATACACTTTCCCACACTTGTATTGTCCTATCACATAAACAGGAACCAAGGAACTCAAGAGCTAGCGGTAGTACTCCACAATAATCAACGACCTTTCTTGCGAGTAAACTCCATTCGTTTCTTGGTATTGCTTCTCTAAAGGCATGCCAACTAAAAAGCTCAAGTGACTCATTTTCGTTCAAAAGATGCGTTTGATAAACATAAACTTTGAGTCGGTTCAGCAGGCTAACATTTCTATTTGTAATGATTATCACAGTTCCTTGACCGAACGATTTAAGACTCCCGTATAGGTTTTCTAATTGGCCACCATTCACGTCATCAAGCACAATGAGCAACTTTTTTCGAGAAAATCCAGGATCATAGTTCTTCCCATCTCAAAGCTTTTCACCTTCAACTTGGATTTTAGGACATCAGAAAGAAGATTTTCTTGCAAAGCAACATACCCTTCATAACTAATATTCTCAATAAAACTCTTATCAATGAATTCATGATAAATACGATTGTAGATGGCTTTGGCTATGGTTGTTTTACCTGATCCTCCCATTCCCCATATTCCTATCATACACACTTTGCTGGATTCATTGTCAATACATTTAATCACTTCTTCCACGCGGGACTCTAATCCAACTGGATATTCGGTAATAAACAAGTCTTTATAGTCCAGTAATGTTTTAACGCGGTTAACAATTGCCTCTACAAGTTCAGCATCATGCCTTCAAGATGATAATGTGATACCAAAATTAGATCATAACCTTAACACATGCTTCATTCACTCTCAAACCAAAGAAAGTAGGAAGGATTCATTTGTTTACCTGAAATTTCTGATATCCCAACCGGTGATTCCTGCAGCTGTGGTGAGTGCACGGGTCCACTTGGACAACGCATGTTCCAGTTGTTCTCCTGAATAGCTTTTCTGTGCAGCTTCTTCCAACGCTTTTCCAAAATCATCCTTCTGATGATGTACATCCAATGAATCAATCTCGTAAAATACGGGCAGAACTATTTGGCCAAATGTTTGGTGGCATTCAATTATTTTTTCAAGCTCAAGAAGGCAGCTAGCCGATTCAGTGTATCATTTGGAGAAAACGATTATTGTAATCTTAGTGTGTCCTATTGCTCTCATGTGCTCTTCTAGCTTCATTCCCTCATGCAGATTCTGCTGGCTAATAAAAGTTTTGACTTGAGCTTGTAAAAGGAGAGAGTGGAGATGAGAAACAAACCTTCGACCGATTTCTTCTCCACCAAAGTTGATGAACACATCGTGTATGAAATGGGGTTCTGATGTTAAGAAGGATGAAGATGATGATGATGATAAAGAAGAAGATGCAAACTCCATCGAAGGAATTGAAGTCAACTCTTCAAAGATAAAGCGATAATTTTAAAGATTAATATGTTTCAGATGTAGTCTCGAAGTGTGTTATCACTCACCCACCATTTATATTTTATATTTTTCGTCCTGAACCCATCTCGCTTTCTTTATTCTTTCATTCTAAGACAAAAAAATTTAATGGAAGATTTAGGTACTTCATATAATTTTTTTTACTTTTCTCATGAAGCTGTGTCAAGGAGTTCATCGTTTTTTTAATTACGTGAATAAACTATCTTTGTTAGATACCAAACTGCTTCCCTAAAAGCCATTTTAAATCAACGAATGCTCCATCTTTAAGCATAGGTAAAATATGACAATTTAAAAACACGATACAAAGAAACTGAAATCTATTGTTAAAGAATGAATGTATAAACCAAGCAGCAATACAACACATTATTTGAGAAACCGAGAAGCAGTCTGAACATTAAATTACATTAGTTTTCTACATCATAATTTAATTAAAATTATTAAAGTGTATTGCAAATATAAAAGAATGTAAAAATTCCTAAGATAGAAGAATTGAAATGTAATACACATTCTAGAATATTGTACAAAAGCCTAAGATAGGAAAAAGAAAATCAAGAACATACATAGATAAAAATCTAGAACATTTTACATAATTTCTGACTAGCATGTTCTAGAATAATCCATGGGTCTACAAATATTCATGTACTCTACTATAGGCAAGACAACATCTATCACAACTAAGACAACTACAACACCTCTTCCAACTACTACTTCCATATTCTACTATCTCCACATTTTCTCTACATTATACTATCTCTACATTTTCTCTATTCATTTCACAACCTCAAAATACTAACAGTGGTACCAGAGCTACGTTCGGTCATTTACTAGATAGAGCTGTCAGGATTTTTTAAAGCCCTAAGGCTGACCCTGGCCCTTTTAATATTTGGCCCACTTTTATTGACCCACGTATTAGGGGGCTTTTTTTAAGCCCCCGGCCCCCAAAGCCCCTATCAAGTGGGTTGTGAGTGATTCAGGGCCGGGTTAGCCCCTACGATTATTCCCATTTTTCTTCAGAAGAACTACACTACGTGCAGTAAACGGCGGCACCTCCCCCTCATTTTCACTGCCCCTCCCTCCACCTCCTTCCGCCATCTCCCTCCGCCATTCTGGACCCCGGAGGAAACCTCCGCCCTCATCGACGCCACGACAAGTGGTACTTCCTCGGCCACACCAACCTCAAAGCCACCCACTGGCAAGGGGTTGCCGATGCCATCACTGCCCTGTGCCCCAACGCTTCCCCCACTGGCAAAACCGCCATCCAGTGCCGCCACAAAATGGTTCGAGCTCGTCGCGTATTTCAAGGGGTGGAATTTATGGTCGGAGACTTGTCTTTTATGTGTCCTGAGTTCATCCAGGTTCGTTATCATCATCATAATTTCTTTATCGCTCCTGTTTTGTGATTTTTGAGAAATTCTCAACCCTTATTTGAAGAAGAATGAAGAAAAAACTGTAAAACTAAATTTAATCTAATATCCAGATATATTCCCCTTACTTATCAAATGCCTGACGTTTTATTTATCAAATGTTTGATTTTTTTATTTATTTTTGGATATATTTGTGTATGAAATTTGAGTTCACTGATGTTGTTTTACAGTCAACTGCAAATGGTATTCCTGATCTTTAAAAGAAAAATATCGTGATGTTCTGAACAATGTTGCCAGTTTACCTGCATTTTTCTAGTTTCTAAAAATTGTCAATGGATTAGGAACGTTTTTGGTGAAGTTCTTTATGTAATTTTTCAGTTCTTACTGCGTTTAGATTGTCATATATGTAATTTACAAGTATATATATGACTTTCACCTGTTATGTTACAATGGAATACACCATCCAAGATTAAATACTATTTCAATGATCATTAAGGTGATGGACCCACCTCAGAGTTGAATGAAATTTGGTGGATGGTGTATACAAATTCAATGGAGAAGATTTGTTGAGAAGACTGAGAGGGAAGAGTATTTTGTTTGTGGGGGACCTTAATTCCTCAATCAATTCACGTATTCTGTCTCAAATAAATTATACATGAGCATATACAACCTATTCAAGTGGACCTCCAATATCTTCTGATTTGTGAGACT
>NC_028359.1:10401617-10405550 GCF_000741045.1 Vigna radiata var. radiata | reverse complement strand
TTAAGCATGGTTCTTACTAGTTCTTTAAAGCAATTATGTAACTATTCTAAACACCTGTTCTCCTTATGATTTGCTTAGTTCTAAAGGGTATCTGTTTATCAAATGTTTTAAATGGTATTGTTTCATTTATTATCAATTTTCTTACTTTTAAATTCTAGCCTAACTAATTTTTGACAGTATCATAATGAATGTGCAGAAGGAAAAGTGGTTTTTCAGCATTTAAATATTGGTCTTGAGCCTGAATCTCAGTCGTTTGTGTTCATCGACCATCGAATTTTTGATGGATACAAATTATCCAGCCAAAGATTGATGGAATATGAGAATGAAATGCAGATTTAGAATGTTGTAGCTATGCAGATTTGTTCTGGAATGTTTTTTGCATTGTTTTTGGACCATAATTTTTTTTCTTCTATACATAAAATTTAGTAAAAAGGAAAGCCCATGGGCTGGCCCTGACCCACAGGGCTTTGGGGCTTTTTAGCCCTGGGGGCTTTTTTAATAAGGGGCATTTTTGGCCCTATGGGCTTTTTTGGCACCAACCCACATGGGCTAGGGCCAGGGCCTATTATAGGGGCCTATTTGACAGCTCTATTACTAGACATAGATAAAAATTTTAACTACTTCAAACAAAACTATAACTCCATACTCATGGCTACTATCAATCTTCAATTCCAATACCTATTTTCATAGGAAAAAATTATTATTTTTGAACTATCAAAATGAAGACAATCTTCCACTCCCAAGATTTATGGGACATCATTTAAGAAGGTTTCACTATTCGAGAAGACACATTCACTCTTACTACAACTCAGAAAAAGGAGTTGTAGGAAAACAAGCAGAAGGATTCAATGACTTTATTTTCTCTTCAACAAGTAGTTGATGACACAATTTTTCCAAGGGTAATTGGTGCCACAAGTGCAAAACAAGCTTGGAACATAATACAAGAGGAGTTTTGAGAAAGTGATGAGGTACACAATGTTAAACCTCATTCCCTAAGACGAGAGTTTGAATTATTAACAATGAAAGAATATAAGACCTTTAAAGACTATTATTCTAGAATAAAAGAAATAGTTAGTCAGATGAAAGCTTATGGAGAAAATATTCTTGACAAAAAAATCGTTGAGAAAATTTTACTTTCTATTCCCCCAAAAATATATGCAATTGCAACTGTGATTGAACAAACAAAAGATTTGGCTACATTGTCAGTAACACAACTAATGGACTCTCTTGAAGCTTATGAACAAAGATTGAAAAGGCATGAAAAGACCTGGTTGAAAATTCCTTTCAATCAAAACTGAAATTAGAGTCTCAAAATAAAGAATATGAAGGAAATAAAAGTAAAGGAAAAATTTCTAGAAATAAAGAAAATTCTAAAAGCTTCTTTATGACTCGTCAAGGAAAATATCCTCCATGTGCCATATGTAAAAAGACAAGTCACTTGGAAAAATATTGTTGGCGTCATGGAAAACCTCAATGTCAGAACTGCAAGAAATTTGGTCACATAAAAAAGTATTGTCATAATAAAAAGCATCTAGCAAACTTTGTGAAAGAACATAATCAGGAGAAATTTTTATTCTACACCAATCAAGAATCTCCTAGTGGAGAAGGAAATTGGTACTCTGATAGTGGATGAAGCAATCACATGGCAAAAGATCAAAGCATCTTCAAAGACATTGATAAATCTGTCAATGTCAAAGTTCGGCTAAGAAATGGCACCATAGTGGAGTTTCGAGGCAAAAGAATTATCATGGTGAGACAAAGAAAGGTGCGAATTCATCAAGAACGTTTTACTAGTTCCAAATCTTAAAGAAAATCTTTTAAGTATTGGTAAAATCATGGAGAATGGTTATTCTCTTCACTTTGAGAAAGATACATGCAAAGTTTATGGCAGTTAAATGATAGAAATTGGCCAAGTAAAAATGGAGAAGAGAAATAGAATCTTTCCTATAAGATTCAAACTTGGAACTAATATTGCCATGAAGGTAGAAGTTGATGACTCATGGCTTTGGCATAGGAGATTTGGCCACTTCAACAAACATGCCTTAAAGCTTTTGTATCAGAAAAACATGGTCAGAGATCTTCCATGCTTGAAGGAGAATAATGAATCATGTGAAGGATGTCTCCTCGAAAAACCACACTAATTACCATTCTCAACAAATAAAGCATGGAGAGCAAAAAACTTGTTGGAGTTTATTCATATTGATGTTTGTGAACCGATGGCAACGCCTTCACATCACAACAATAGGCATCCTTTTCATTAATGACTTCTCTAGAATGACATGGGTCTATTTCTTAAAGGTAAAGTCAGAAGTCTTTGGAGTATTCAAGAAATTCAAGGCCCTTGTTAAGAAGTAAAGTGGAAAACAAATAAAATTACTTAGAAATGATTGTGGCAAGGAGTACACATCTCACGAGTTTGACAAATTATAGTCATACATCAAAACAGTATGATGTTCCAAATGGAATATATGCATGGATTCCTATTTTAAAATGATTTGTCTCTAATCTTAAAGGACCCAAATAAGTATTTTTGGGGACTAGAATATTATTTTTCTGTTTTGCAGGTTATTTCAAAATAAAGGAAGAAACTTTTGGGTGTGCACCAAAACTTGGTAAAGTATGGTTTGTCAAATTAAAGGGAAGTTTTTAAAATGAAAAGAAAAATTTGATAATATTTTTTTTGTACTTATCTTTCTTTCTTAAAGTGTCAAATTCAGGGGCAATTTAATTTTTTTTTAAGTTAGTCAACAAGGAAAAGTACTTCTTTATACTGTTTTTATTTATTTGTTATGATTTCTAAATTTATTGTATTTCACATGTTTTGAATTATGCCTCTTGTTTCCCTTTAATAAAAATTATGATAACTATTATTTATTTGTTTTGTCTTTTTTTTTTTTTTTTGCTTATATTAAGGGGGAGAAATTATTCAATCATACATAGCTCTTTTTAATAATGATAAAAAAGGGGAGAAATATGTTTAAAGGCTTAATTATATTTATCTCTTGTCTATTAATATATTTTTCTTTAAGTTATGTATGAATTACAAATTAGTCCAGATTACAAAAGGCTTTAAACCAAAGGAGTTTTTGATCATCATAAAAAAACGGGGATATTTTTAGCATAAAGATAAAAAGAAGAAGTTTTGGTGATGTCTCAAAGTCAAGTCTCATGTGCTCTTCTTGCAAGAAGATCTTCATAAAGACTTGTCTTATGTTAAAGCTTTTGTAATTTAGTAGATTTATGTATAGGATGTGGTTTATCTTTGATTCTATTTATTGTTTGCCTTATCTTACGTTAAAATAAGTTCAATAATAGAAATTTTAAGGTTTAAAGTTATAGATGGATTTTACCTTTGGAAATATCGGTCGACAAATGAAATATGTATTATTGGCAAATTTTTCCATCTTTAAAACCCGTTAATAATAAGTCAATCAATAATTAAAATTTTAAAATTCATCGATAAAATCAGTTGGTAATTGAAATTTACTTATGAATTTATTTTTGTTTCTAAAATTCCATCAAAAATTTCAAGAATATTTGTTGTACTTTTCCCAATCTTTATTTGATAATTCTTTCTTTTTTGTATGTTAACTTTTTCACTCTAAATCTTTATTTGATAATTCTTTCAAGTATTTTTTTCTAATTCATACATATATTTTCAATTTTTTCTTCAAGGGAAGGTAATATAAACATTTTTCAGGCTAGGGTGTGTTTTTTCAAAACAAAACAAGGTTTAAACTTGGTATTTCAATCAAATTTAAAGTGGTTGTTTGTCCCTAACTCAAATTCATTAAAGAAAAATTTGCCTTTGATGCTTTCCTCACCTTCTAATGTGTTGTTAACTCATTGGCAAGTGTACCAAATCGTTCAAGTAATAAAACTGGTAAGACCAGGTATCGTTTTCCCAAGAGACTTATGCAACACATGACAATT
>NC_028359.1:10375644-10400842 GCF_000741045.1 Vigna radiata var. radiata | reverse complement strand
ATAGCCTCCAAGGGCCTCTCCCAATCTCTCTAGGTGAAGAATGAAGTGTAGGAGGAGAAGAATGCCCAAATATCGCGAGAACCATGTTTAAATAACCCATTTTTGACACATCAGCGGAAAGTCGCGCCCAGTGCCCCCTTCTGGGGTGCCCGGGCGCCATAAAAATACAAAACAGCGAATCAAAGGGCGCCTAGCGCCCCCCAAGGGTGCCCAGGCACCAAATCTGCAGAAAATCAGCAGCCAGGGGCGCCCCAGTGCCCTTCTGGGGGTGCCCAGGCGCCATATCTGCATAAAATCAGCAGCCAGGGGCGCCCTAGCCCGGACAGCTTTGACAGCATTCAAAAATTTAGGCTCTTGCGCAATTCCGAAGGCGTCCAACATGGGTATTTGCTTCAAATTGATCAATTATGGTCCCAAAACATGTTCTCTTGAGTTCTTGCTTGTTTTCCTCCACTAGAATTGCTTCCTAATCCTTTATTTCACACACTCAAACATAGAGATTAGAGGTAAAAACAAGCATATACTAAATAAACACAAGAAAACAAGAAAACACACTAAATGTGAGGATAAAACAAAGTAAAAGCTATGAAGGAGTTGATTTTGCCACTAAAATTATGCTTAAATAATGGTAAGAATTAGCATTATCACAGACCAAAGATGAACACTTGACACATAATTAGTCTACACAAAGCATATGCTCTTAATCATTCAGGACTACTTATCCTTCCTTCCTTACACTCCTAAGTTCAAAATCCGTTCTATATCAAGGATTTTAGATGTTACTTTGTTTTGTTGTTTCATGGCGTTCTATTTTTTAACATATCAATGTTTGCTGAGACTACTTTTTTTAATGTCTTGGCAAAATATTGAACCTATCCTTTAATCATTCCTTGTGCAATGTCACGATAACCAAGGACAATAAATTATTCATTATCAGTCACAATTTATTCAAATGGATAAAGGCTAATATGTAAGGTTTCCTTCACGTATATATGAAATATGTTTGACTTTTAGCTATCAACTTGTAAGCAGACATGAATTTAAAACTAGTAATATTGAAAAATTGTGTTTGATTTTAAATTAAATTATAAAATTATAGTCCTATTTTTTAAGAAAGTTATTTTCAATAAACTAAATTATACTTGGAGGGTTTCACACATGACAAAGGAAGTTCAGAGGTGACTAAAATATAACTTCCACCAATGTTGTTTTATGATACATGAACTAAATATTTTATAATTTAGTTAAGAAAGTAAACATAATTTTTCATGGTTAAAAAAACATAATTAAAAGTAATGTACGAGTAGCAAAAAAGTTGAATCATTCAATAGTAATTATATTGGTTCATCTCATTCTGAATAACGTTGAGTTCTTATGATACCAATTGCTGTTTTACAGAATAATATTAGGTAGCAAAACAAAACAGAGGAAATAAAATTCTGAAAGAGATAGAATATACGAGTTGNAATAAAAGTAAACGTTATTATCCTCAATATGCAGGGCCAATTACTTATAATACTTACAGTAACAAAAAAAGCTAATTGAGATTCTCGCAAACTAATTTACNGTTATTATTCTCCCGAAGCTTAGGAACATTTATTTTGACTAAAAAAACTTTATTCAACAACTAAAACAAAAAAAATAAAGTAAATAAAGATGACAAGTGGAGTATAAGAAAGAGCAAATATTTACCAACAATCCTTCAAATTCAACGTAGGGATTTATATCTGATAATTTTTGAGCTTACAATTTAAAAGGACGCATGTTTCAGTGTTCTATTATGAGCAATTATAGTTAAAAAGGATTCCACCTGCATTATATCTTTTCCAATGGCCTAAGCTTCGAACAACCAGATACGATGAGAGCTTTTAAAGATGTCAACTTATATATCTCTCTTGGGAGATAGCTTAGACTTGTGCAATCCTTCAAATTTATTAATACTATATTGGAGAGATCACCAATGGATCGGTGTACCTTGATCAAACTTGGACAATCTTTTAAAATGAGTTGTTGAAGACTTGGTAGGCTGGAAAAGTCAGGTGTTTCTTTCAAGTATTTGGAGTGACTAAGATTAAGGAATTTTAACCGCTCTAAAACCTGAAAGCATAGTTTTTAGACAAAAGATTAGGTAAGTAAATGTAAAAAAAATGCAATAGTTAGAAGTGGAACCAATAATACTATTTCTATCTTAATTAACCTGGGGGTTGTTTCCAGAGGAGTTGAAGATGACTGTGCTTTAAATCTATTGCAATTGCATTTTGCAAATGAAAGTTGCTTGGAATGTGTTCATATGGAAACCCTCGCCAACAAATCCATCTCAGTTCTTCAGAAATGTTCCCAAAATCTCCACTAAGTTGTACATGATCAAGTTGTAGCAATCTTAGTCTCTTCATTTTCTTGAAAGCATGAGCTTCAAAGCCATCTCTTCTTCTTGAATGCAGTTTCAAGGACAATCCCTGGATAGCTTCTGTCCCCTGTGATGAATGTAGCAAAGATAAACAATTGAGAAATTATTGATACTTAATGTCGAGTCTAACATGTTATCAAAACATGCATTACACTAAAAAACAAAACACTTTCAAAAAAAGTTTCATAATTATATAAATAATGTTCTTACAGTATTCTCGTTCAATACATCTTTTACGTCATCCTGCAACCACAATCGACTTCTTTTCCCCGGTTCCTTTGAGCATTCTTGATGAATAATTTGTCTTCCCATGTCTCGTAACAAAGGGTGCAGTTCAAGTTTGTTGTTCCTTTCAACTTTTATGAGGCCACGATCTATGAGAAGTGTTATTCCAATATCAGCATGTAGTCCACACCCATTTAATATCTCTGTCACATAGTCTTTTTCTTTGCCTTTAAAGAAACAACATACATCAAGAAATATATCCTTTTCAGTATCACGTAAACCGTCAAAACTCATATTTAATAAGTTCAGAAGTTCATTCGGGGGATTTCTTTGTAATTCTCTCAATACACTTTCCCACACTTCTATTGTCTTATCACATAAATAAGAACCAAGGAACTGAAGAGCTAGTGGTAGTCCTCTACAATAAACAATGACGTTTCTTGCAAGTTCACTCCATTCTTTTTTTGGTATTGCATCTCTAAATGCATGCCAACTAAAAAGCTCAAGTGACTCATTTTCGTTCAAACGATCCATTTGATAAACATAATCAACTAAGTGTTGGTTCAGCAAGTGTTTATCTCTAGTAGTAAGGATTATCACAGTTCCTTGACCGAACCATTCACGACTCCCACATAGGCTTTTTAATTGGCCAATTTCATTGACATCATCAAGTACAATGAGCAACTTTTTCCGAGAAATTCCATTCTGGATCATAGTTCTTCTTATCCCAACGCTTTTCACCTCCAACTTGGATTTTAGGACATCAGAAAGAAGATTTTCTTGCAAAGCAACATACCTTTCAATTTTTGAATCCCAAACTTCACCAATATTCTCAATAAAACTCTTACCAATGAATTCACGATAAATTCGATTGTAGATGGCTTTGGCTAGGGTTGTTCTACCTGATCCTCCCATTCCCCATATTCCTATCATACACACTTTGCTGGATTCATTTTCAATACATTTAATCACGTCTTCCACCTGGGACTCTAATCCAACAGGATATTGGGTAATAGACAAGTCTTTATAGTCCAGTAATGTCTTAACGTGGCTAACAATTCGCTCCACAAGTTCAGCATCATGTCTTCAAGATGAATCATAATGTGTTACCAAAATTACATCAGAACCTTAACACATGCTTCATTCACCCTCAAACGAAAGAAAGTAGGAAGGATTCATTTGTTTACCTGAAATTTCTGAAATCCCAACCGGTGATTCGTGCAGCTGTGGTGAGTGCACGGCTCCACTTGGACAACGCATGTTCCAGTTGTTCTCCTGAATAACTTTTGTGTGCAGCTTCTTCCAAAGCTTTTCCAAAATCATCCTTCTGATGACGTACATCCGATGGGTCAATCTCGTAAAATAAGGGTAGAACTATTTGGCCAAATGTTTCGTCGCATTCAATGATTTTTTCAAGCTCAAGAAGACACCAGATAGATTCAGCGTATGATTTGGAGAAAACGATTATTGTAATCTTAGTGTGCCCTATTGCCCTCATGTGCTCTTCCAGCTTCATTCCCTCATGCAGATTCTCCTGGCTAATAAAAGTTTTGACTTGATTTTGTAAAAGGACAGAGTGTAGATGAGAAACAAATCTTCTACCGATGTCTTCTCCACCAAAGTTGATGAACACATCGTGTATGAAATGGGGTTCTGATGTTAAGAAGGATGAAGATGCAAACTCCATCGAAGGAATTGAAGTCAACTCTTCAAAGATAAAGTGATTATGTTAAAGATTAAAATGTTTTAGATGTAGAACCGAATTGGGTTATCACTCAGTCAAATACCATTTATATTTTATATTTTTCCTCCTGAACCCATCTCGGTATGCATACTTCATTTTTTAAATACTAAAATATTTATGTTGTTTAAGTAAGATTTTTAAAGAAATTACGATATTCTATCAAAACTATTAAAAAGATTTAGAAAAGGAAACACTTAAATAATATTTAATTAAGATTTTAGAGGAAAACATTAGATGTTGTGTAGAATTCATAGTTTTTCGCTTTCTTTACTCTTTCATTCAAACACAAAAAATTTAATGGAAGATTTAGGTACTTCATATAATTTTTTTACGTTTCTTAAGAAGCTGTGCTAAGGACTTTATCATTTTTTTAATTACGTGAAGAAACTATCTTTGTTAGATACCGAACTGCTTCCCTAAATGCCATCTTAAATCAACGAAATTCTCCATCTTTAAGCATTAGTAAAAAATGACTATTTAAAAACACGATACAAAGAAACTGAAATCTATTGTTAAAGAATGAATGTATAAACCAAGCAACTATACAACACATTATTCAGAAACAGAGAAGCGGACATTAAATTACACCTTTCTACAACAAAATTTAATTAAAAATATTAAGTGTAATGCAAATTTTAGGATGTTGATAGGGGACCTATACCTACCTTATATTTATGTTTTTTATGATGAACAAAAGAATGTTTTATGGTTTCCTGCATAACAAATGACATGATAATTGTTTTATCATTATTGTGTTTGTGTTTGAGATACTTGATATATGTATTCATTGTTTGTAAATGAATCATGAGTTTAAACAAATTAAACATATCATTTATGGTAGGAGTAATCGAATAAGCATTGCATACAATCTACTAGATTTCTCTAGATATTATTATATGCTTAACAAGGACAAATAGTTGTGTAATAATCGATTAGATAAGTTGTATAATTGATTAAAAGACGTTGTTATGCCAATATGTGTTTAATAAGTACATTGATCTATTTGGAATGGAAAATGATTTGAAAATTTGCATAATCAATTACATAAGTTTCATAATTGGTTAAATATGTTTCTCTTAACAAAATCAATTTCATTTAAAGCCTAAACTGTTTTTAACGGTCATATGAATTTATAGCTGACTTGTATGGATTGTATAATCAATTGCATGCATTGTATAATCTGTTAAATCTATTATATTTTTTCATTATTTTCTTTACTTGTTGAAAATGTGATATGCAATGACTTAATCTGTTAAAGAGAAAGGTTAATCGATTAGGTCTGCTTAGGTTTGGGCTTTTCAAGTTTTCAATTAGGCTTCTCGATGAGCTTAATCAACTAGGTTAACTACTTAAATCGATTAATTTATTCTTGTGTCGTACTCTCTCTGTAACTAGAATCCAAACCCTTTTTCTAAAAAAGAGATTATCTTGAATTCGAAATCTCCATGGCTTCCTCATCCAAACGCAACAAGAGGACTGCTTCAAGAGTTAGGCCAACAAGTCCCTTTAGTTGGATCAGTGATGAAGAAGCACACACCAACTTCGTTTGTTTTTGGTGTATAAGGAAGGTTATTTCACACAAGCTTCTGGGCATTTTGTACTTTATGAGATAAGGCTTTATTTTCTAAGACTGACTGGAGTACCAACGTCTTGCTAGGTTTGTGGAAATGTCAGGTGACTAGTATCCTAACTTGGTAAAGGTCTTTTATGCCAACCTGAAGGTTAAAATAGTATTATTTGTTCAAGGGTTAAGGGTGTTTACATCAAACTTGATGAAGCTATTTGGTCAACCATTGCTGGCTTCAGGCCAAATGGTCATAATTAAATCCCACCTAAGTGTACTCGGGATAAAAAAGATGGCAATATACAAGGATTGCCTGAGAAACCCTGATGAACCTAGGGACTTTACATTATGTGCATTTGTAATTGTCTTGATTCTATTACCTAGAGGAGGAAATCATGCACAGCTTATTACAGAAGATGTTTATCTTATTCATGCTCTAAAAGGAAGGATACAAACTGACTGAACTGCTGCAGTTTGTGACCACATGGTCAAAGTATCCAAACAAAACATGGTTATTCTTCCACATGTTGTGTTCTTGAGCAAAGTCATGCGTCACTACTTTATTGATCTTACTGATGAAGTGACATTAAGTTGTAGCAAGAAGAATCTGATAGAAAAACTTGCTCTTCATCATATAGGTCTAAGGAAGAGTGAGATTGGTTGGACATTTAAAGATGAGCATGTGCCTATGGTTGAAGAAGTTGAGCCTTTGAAGGTTGACAAGTCAGAATCCAAGTTTACCTTTCAACCAAAGACATAATTTGAAAGATACATGGTCAATCAGATGAAGACTCATTCTACCAGACTCTCCAGGATTGAAAAGTCTCTTACCTGAGTTCACAGGAAGCTGAATGATGGTTTTGACAATGATAATATATTTTGGGAATACTTCTAAAGATGAAGACATGGATGAGGATAACTAGGAAGATGAAGAATTCATTGATATCTCTTATTAGAATAGGGATTAAGATTTAGATTTGATTACTATTTTGGTTTAAATGTCTTGTAATTATGCCATAAGGCTCTGTTTTGGAACAATTTGTTTCTTGTTTGGCTTTAAAGTGTTTGAATGAATTACATGGTTTGATAATAATTTGTTTTGATAACAATATCTTATGCTTAATATTTTGAATGCAATTTGGATGTTTGAATTAACCTTGGTATTTGCAATATTTGATTGGACTGATTGCACACATTGAATGAGTGAATGAATCTGTTCTGAATGAATGAAAGCTTGCATATCACTCTGTCATATGATCAATTGTTCATTTTCATTCGTGGATCATGCATTGATACACAATTGTTGTTCTTATCATGTTTATTATGCTACTAACATGTTACATTGTTGAGAAAGTTGTGTTTGAAGGTTACAATGTGATCATAATAGGTTGAATGATAAAAAATCATGAATTTGATCATTACTGCAAATTTAACAGATTAAACAGTTTTATAATCTGTTAAAAAATTTGAACTACAATTTTCTCAATCTGTTACATTATTAATGTAATCGGTTAAGTCATTGAATATTGTTTTACACGCATATAACTGTTGTTTTGAGTTGCTAAACAAGTTTTAACTATTCTTATATACATGTTTGACATGTCATAGATATCATATGTTGTATATTGCTCAAATTCATTTTGAAATCCACCATATATGCATCATTATGAGATGATAACTCTGTTGCAGATGTGCTAACACATTTATCATATACTCTGTTGCATCATAGCTGATATCTAAATGTTATTACTACAGTAATACTCTATGCTTTATCATCATTCCATACAATTTCTTGAGTATTAGGAAATGCACATGATATCATATGCTATATTCATTAGAATTTTGTATAAATGCTCTGATATGTATCTGTCATATACATCTGGTATACTATTTCAAATTAATGAACACACACTCTGATAATCAATCATATACTGGTCATATTCTGGTATAGAAGAGTTTGTTTAGATAAACTTAAATTTTAGCCTTTTATGAATAATTTTGTTTAAATCTTATTTTATTTGGGTCTAGTAAAGTTTGATTTTGATAGAGATATATCAAGAATAGGTAATTATGATTTTTTTTTATTTAAATACAATATTATTTTATAATAAATTAAGTAGATTTTATTTTTAAAATAGTTGATATTTTATATTCAGTTTTTATTTTTATTTCCAAGTATAAAAGTTATTTATAACCCTTTAATTATCAATGAATAACACACTCAATTTAAGAAAATATCATTAACATGAGAATTTCTTATCGTAACGTTGATATTGGTTCATCTCATTCTGAATAACGTTGAGTTCTTATGATACCCATTGCTGTTTTACATAATAATATTAGGTAGCAAAACAAAACAGAAGAAATAAAACTCTGAAAGAGATAGAATATTCGAGTTGAAATAAAAGTGATCCTTATTATTTTCAATATGCACGGCCAATTACTTCTAATACTTGCATTGACCAAAACATCTAATTGGGATTCTCGCAAACTAATTTACTGTTATTATTAAACAACTAAAACCAAAAAAATAAAGTAAATAGAGATGACAAGTGGAGTATAAAAGCAAATATTTACCAAATCCTTCAAATTCAACATTGTGATTTATATCTGATAATTTTTTAGCTTACAATTTAAAAGGATGCTTGTTTCAGTGTTCTATTCTCAGCAATTATAGTTGAAAAGGATTCCTCCTGCATCATATCTTTTCCAATGGCCTAAGCTTCGAACAACCAGATAGGATGAGAGTTTTTAAAGATCTTAACTCATATATCTCTTTCGGGAGATAGCTTAAACTTTTACAGTCCTTCAAATTTATCACTAGTATATTGGAGAGATCACCAATGGATTGGTGTACCTTGCGCAAACTTAGACAATCTTTTAGAATGAGCTGTTCAAGACTTGGTAGTCTGGAAAAGTCAGGTGTTTCTTTCAAGTATATGGAGTGACTAAGATTAAGGAATTTTAACCGCTCTAAAACCTGAAAGCATAGTTTTTAGACAAAAGATTAGGGAAGTAAAGGAAAAATAGAATGCCATAGGTAGAAGTGGAACCAATAATACTATTTATATCTTAATTAACCTATGAGTTTAAAAGAAAAGGGCGTAAAGAATACCTGGGGTTGTTTCCAGAGTGGTTGTTTCCAGACCAGTTGAAGATGACTACGCTTTAAATCCATTGCAATTACATTTTCCAAATTAAAGTTGTTTGGAATGTATGTATAAGGAAACCCTCGCCAACAAATCCATCTCAGTTGTTTAGAAATGTGCCCATAATTTCCACTAAGTTTTACATTATCAAGTTGTAGCAGTCTTAGTCTCTTCATTTCCTTGAAAGCATGAGCTTCAAACCAATCTCCAATGCTGGAATGAAGTTTCAGGGACAATATAGCTTTTGTCCCCTGTGATGAGTATAGCAAAGAAAAGCAATTTAGAAATCCCTGAGTAATTATTGATTATTGAGACTTAATGTTGAGTTTAACAAGTTAACAACACACGGATTACACTTAAAAAGAAAACACTGTCAAACAAAGTTTCATAATCATGTAAAGAATGTTCTTACAGTATTCTTATTCAGTACATCTTCTACATCATCCGGAAACCACAATCGACTCCTTTTCCCCGGTTTCTCTGGGCATTCTTGACGAATAATTTCTCTTCCCATCTCTTGTAGCAAAGGATGCATTTGAAGTTTGTTGTTGCTTTCAACTTTTATGAGGCCACGCTCTATGAGAACTGTTATTCCAATATCAGCATGTAGTCCACACCCATTTAATATCTCTGTCACATACTCTCTTTCTTTGCCAATAAAAAAACAACATACATCCAGAAATATATGCTTTTCCGTATCACGTAAATCTTCAAAGCTTATTTTTAATATGCTCATAAGTTCATCCGGGGGAATTCTTTGTAATTTCAACAATACACTTTCCCAAACTTGTATTGTCCTATCACATAAACAGGAACCAAGGAACTCAAGAGCTAGCGGTAGTCCTCCACAATAATCAACTACGTTTCTTGCGAGTAAACTCCATTCGTTTCTTGGTATTGCTTCTCTAAAGGCATGCCAACTAAAAAGCTCAAGTGACTCATTTAAGTTCAAAAGATGCGTTTGATAAACATAATTAACATCGAGTCGATTCAACAGGCTAACATTACTAGTTGTAATGATTATCACAGTTCCTTGACCGAACGATTTAAGACTCCCGTATAGGTTTTCTAATTGGCCAGAGCCATTCACGTCATCAAGTACAATGAGCAACTTTTTTCGAGAATATCCATTCTCGATCATAGTTCTTCCCATCTCAAAGCTTTTCACCTTCAACTTGGAAATTAGGACATCGGAAAGAAGATTTTCTTGCAAAGCAACATACTCTTCATAACCAATATTCTCAATAAAACTCTTATCAATGAATTGACGATAAATTCGATTGTAGATGGCTTTGGCTATGGTTGTTTTACCTGATCCTCCCATTCCCCATATTCCTATCATACACACTTTCGTGAATTGATTTTCAATACATTTAATCACGTCTTCCACGCGCGACTCTAATCCAACAGGATATTTGGTAATAAATAAGTCTTTATAGTCCAGCAAAGTCTTGACGCGGTTAACAATTACGTCTACAAGTTCAGCATCATGCCTTCAGGATGATAATGTGTTACCAAAATTAAAACACAACCTTAACATTTGCTTCATTCACTCTCAAACCAAAGAAAGTAGGAAGGATTCATTTCTTTACCTGAAATCTCTGACCTCCCAACCAGTCATAACTCTAATTGTGGTGAGTGCACGGCTCCACTTGGTCAACGCATATTTTAGTTGTTCTCCTGAATAGCTTCTGTGTGCAGTTTCTTCCAACGCTTTTCCAAAATCATCCTTCTGATATCGTACATCCCATGGGTCAATCTCGTAATATACGGGCAGAACTATTTGGCCAAATGTTTCGTGGCATTCAATGATTTTTTCAAGCTCAAGAAGACAGCGGGTAGTTTCAGCGTATGATTTGGAGAAAACAATTATTGTAATTTTAGTGCCTCCTATTGCTCGAATCTGCTCTTCCAGCTTCATTCCTTCTTGCAGATTCTCCCGGCTAATAATAGTTTTGACTTGAGCTTGTAAAAGGACAGATTGGAGATGAGAAACACATTTTCTACCGATGTCTTCTCCACCAAAATTGATGAATACATCGTGTATGAAATGGGGTTATGATGTTAAGAACGATGAAGATGATGATGATAAAGAAGAATTTGCAAACTCCATAGAAGGAATTGAAGTCAATTCCTCAAAGGTAACGCAATAATGTTAAAAGATTAATATGTTTTAGGTGTAGTCCTGAATTGCGTTATCAATCACCCATAACCAAATACCATTTATATTTTATATTTTTCCTCCTGAACCCATCTCGGTATGCATACTTCATTCTTTTGCCACCTGCGCGTTAACTTTCTTTAAGCATTGTTAAAAAATGACTATTTGAAAACACGATACAAAGAAATTGAAATCTACTTATTGTTAAAGAATGAATGTATAAACCAAGCAGCATATACCACACATTATTGAGAAACAGAGAAGAAGTCTGAACATTAAATTACACTACTTTCTACAACAAAATTTAATTAAAATTATTAAAATATAATGCAAATTATAGAAGTATATAGAAACTCCTAATATAGAAGAATAGAAATGTAATACACATTCTAGAATATTGTACAAAAGTCAAAAATAATCTATGGGTTTATAAATACCCATGTACTTTACCATGGACAAGACAACATCTACCACAACTAAGATAACTACAACACTTCTTCCAACTACTACTTCCATATTATACTATCTCCACATTTTCTCTACATTAATTCCACTATCTCTACATTTTCTTTACCTCCATCAATTATTTCTTTCACAACTTCAAAATACTAACAGTGGTACCAGAGATGTGTTCTATCATCAACTAGGCATAGATAAAATTTTCAACTCCTTCAAACAAAACTATAACTTCATTCTATACTACTTCCAAAATATTTTCTCAACTCATGGCTACTACCAATCATCAATTCTAGTACTTATTTTCACATGAGAAAATTATTATTTTTGTAGTGTCAAAATGAAGACATTCTTCCGCTCCCAAGATTTATGGGACATCATAGAAGAAGGGTTCACTATTCGAGAAGACACTTTCACTCTTACTACAACTCAAAAAAAGGAGTTGAAGGAAAACAAGCAAAAGGATTCAAGGGCATTTTTGTTTTGGTTAAATATATGTTTTAGTCCTCATATTTGTACCTCATTCTCAATTGGGTCCCCGTGTTTTTTTTTTGTCCCAATTGTGTCCTAATATTTGTTAAATTTAGGCAATAAAGCCCTGACCGTTAACTAGACGCTAACGCCGTTTGCACTGTGGTGATTTGTAATTGATTTTATGTTTTTAATTTAAGTAATTCCATTACATGGAATTATGATTTAAAAATAAAACATTTAATTAACACGTGTGCAATTTGTATAATATGATTTTAAATTGTTTTTAATTTAGTTAAGTTGGGATTTTATATGTCGTTCTGAGCTAAGGATTTGGTGTCCGAAAGAGTCAAAATTAGGGGTTGTTGCTCGAAAGAAGAAGAAGTGTGACGAAGAGTATCAACAATTGTGTGAAGAAGTGTGACTTATTGGTGTTATTACTTTGATATCATTGAAGTTTGTGAGGTGCTTTCAACCTCATTTCCCTGACATTGTTGACTTGCTTCTCGGTTGGGCTTTGATGCTGGATTTAGCTCAATCGGATAGGCGTGTTATTTTGGATAGCTTCTTGCAGTTTCAGAAGCATTGGGTTGGCAGTCTTCCTATGTCCTTGAGATTGCTCACTAAGTTCTTGGGGGACATGGAGGTTTTGCTTCATGATGGAACTCCAGGCATGCCGCAACAGTTTCGGCGGCTTCTTGCTCTGCTTTCTTGTTTTTCAACTATTCTACAGTCCACTGCCTCGGGATTACTAGAGATGAACCTTCTTGAACAGATATGCGAGCCGCTCAGTGCCCTGCTGCCAAGATTGCTACGGTGTTTATCAATGATTGGGCAGAAATTTGGGTGGTCTGAGTGGATTGAGGATTCCTAGAAGTGTTTGACTCTTTTGGCTAAGATTTTGCGGGAGCGGTTTTCAAGTTTTTATCCTCTTACTGTTGATATTTTGTTTCAGAGCTTGGAGTTTGGAGACAGTGCAGCGGCCAGGGTTGAAGAAGATTAGCTCTTTCCAAGTCCATGGGGTTTTGAAGACCAAATCCCTAGCTCAGAACCACATATAAAATCCCCAACTTAACTAAATTAAAAACAATTTAAAATCATATTATACAAATTGCACACATGTTAATTAAATGTTTTATTTTTAAATCATAATTCCACGTAATGGAATTACTTAAATTAAAAACATAAAATCAATTACAGATCACCACAGTGCAAACGGGGTTAGTGCCTAGTTAATGGTCAGGGCTTTATTGCCTAAATTTAACAAATATTAGGACGCAATTGGGACAAAAAAAAACATGGGAACCCAATTGAGAATGGGGTACAAATATGAGGACTAAAACATATATTTAACCTTTTTTTTTCTCTTTAACAAGTATTTAATGACATAATTTTTCCAAGAATAATTGGTGCTACAAGTGCAAAACAAGCTTGGAACATAATACAAGAGGAGTTTCAAGGAAGTGATCAAGTACACAATGTTAAACTTCATTCTCTATGACAAGAGTTTGAATTATTATGAATGAAAGAATCTGAGACCTTTAAAGACTACTATTTTATAATAAAACAAATACTTAGTCAAACGAAAACCTATGGAGAAAATATTCTTGACAAAAATATTGTTGAGAATATTTTAATTTCGATTTCCAAAAATATGATGCAACCGCAACTACGATTGAACAAGCAAAAGATTTGACTACATTGTCAGTAACACAACTAATGGACTCTCTTGAAGCTTATGAAAAAAGATTGAAAAGGCATGAAAAAGACTTAGTCGAAAATTCCTTTCAATCGAAACTGAAACTATGTCTCAAAATAAAGAATATGAAGGAAATAAAAGTAGAGGAGAAATTTCTAGATATAAAGAAAATTCTAAAAGATTCTTTATGACTCATCAAGGAAACTATCCTCCATTTGGCATTTGTAAAAAGACAAGTCACTTGGAAAATGATTGTTGGCATCATGGAAAACCTCAATGTCAAAACTGCAAGAAATTTTATCACATAGAAAAGTATTGTCATAATAAAAATAAGCATTAATCAAACATTGCAAAAAAAACATAATGAGGAGAAACTTTTATTCTACATCAATCAATACTTTGCAAGACTAGGGTTGCATTCTAGAAGCATCTTTGCCTCAACCAAATCGTCGTCTCTCGCCGCCGACACCAACCTCTCACCGGACGCCGAGCACCCAAATGAATTCCCCATTTCTCTCTCACTCTCTCTGTGAGATCAAATCTTCATAAAAAAGCCTCCGGGTAAAAAAAGGAACAAAATCCAACTAAAGGCAACAGAATCTAAACACAATGGGATTTAAATGTATGTGTGTATTTATGTTGTGATGGTGGAGGAACGCACAGAAGGGAGAAGGCGAGACCAGCACTGGGGTGGGGCGGCGAGCCAAGGAGTGGCAAGGGTGGAGGAACCCGCAGAAGAAAGAGCTACGTAGAGGAAGAAGAAGAAGTTGTTGTGCGACACAAATGCAAGAGGAAGAAGAAGCTATTGCGCGATGCAAATGCAATGTGTGTAGGTTAAGTTCAGGAAATTTAATAGAGCTACTAGCTCGGTTACCTATAAACCCGAGGTAATAAAGTGCTGGACAGGATCAACGACTTCGGTTCCCTGGTGAACCGATGCCTTAAATCTGGTGTAGCAGGCAAAGTTGCAGGCGTAGCAGGCGAGTAACAAAGGTATAAGCCTTGGTTGCCTAGCAAACCGAGGCAGTAAGGCAGCGTATAGACATCGGTTGCATGGCAAACTGATGCCATATGCCCTCAGTTTTCAGGCGAAAAGCCTGACTTTGCAGAGAACTTTCAGGAGAAAAGCGTCACTTGCACATGGCTATAGACATCGGTTGCCTAGCCACCTGAGGCAATAGGGCCTTTTCAAAAATATGTCAGACAGAAAGGTCTGATATGCAGTGTTGTGTTTAGTGGTATAGGCCTTAGATTTTATAGTAATTGAGGCATTATCAGCTTTCCACCTCTGATTTTAAATGAACCGATGTATATAGCGTTATATGCTTCGGTTTTCACATAACCGAAGTCTATATGGCGAGTTAAAAACCACATTTTTTACTAGTGAGAAGGACTCACTAAAAAGAAAAGATATCACATAATGTATACGCAACAAGTTATTCAATTTCATGATCCCCTTTTCATTCTTTTGCTTACATCTTTACAGCCTAGGATAATTTCTATAACATTGAAAATGTTAAAAATATGTTGGTCACGATATTTTTTCAATAGATTTTTCGATAGGCCGAAATTCATCGGTAAATATGCAGTCGGTAATATTTATCAATGGAAATTTATATCCATTGATAATTACCAAAGGAAAAATTCATCGGTAATTAACAAAGGAAAAATTCATCAGTAAATGTTGTGAACCGATTCACCTTCTTCCTCCTCTCTCCTTCTTTGTTCTTTTAGCTTTCCTTTTTTTTTTATCCTTCTTAACCTCCTCCGCACAGGTACCACACCTCAAAGGAGAGAGCCCATCTTCATTCCAAAACTAAAACGATAAAACCTCAAATAAAAACTAATCAAAAATAAAAAATCAGAAGGTATCAAAGGAAAGGGAGGATCAAGTTCGTCCGATCTACGGTGATTATACATGGCTTGCGTTTTGCATCTTCAAGGTGTTGCAAAGGAAGTTTGATGTTGAACATTGATGTTACTTCAATGACATTCTATTATGTGTGAACTGGCGTCATGGTAAAGCTTGCATCTGCTTTTGCATTTGTTAGGTTGATAAAATTTATTTTCAATAAACTAAATGATACTTGGAGGGTTTCACACATGATAAAGGAAGTTCCGAGGTGACTAAAATATAATTTCCACAATGATGTTTTATGATACATGAACTAAATATTTTATAATTTAGTTAAGAAACTAAACATAATTTTTCATGGTTAAAAAAAAACATATTTAAAAGTAATGTACGTGTAGCAAAAAAGTTCAATCATTCAACAGTAATTATATTGGTTCATCTCATTCTGAATAACCTTGAGTTCTTATGATACCAATTACTGTTTTACAGAATAAGATTAGGTAGTAAAACAAAACAGAGGAAATAAAATTCTGAAAGAGATAGAATATACGAGTTGAAACAAAAGCTAATTGAGATTCTCGCAAACTAATTACTGTTATTATTCTCCCGAATTATAGGAACATTTATTTTGACTAAAAAACTTTATTCAACAAGTAAAACAAAAAAATAAAGTAAATATAAAAGACAAGTTGAGTATCAAAGCAAATATTTACCAATAATCCTTCAAATTCAACGTTGGGATTTATATCTCATAATTTTTGAGCTTACAATTTAGAAGGACGCTTGTTTTAGTGTTCTATTCACAGAAATTGTAGTTAAAAAGGATTCAACCTGCATTATATCTTTTCCAATGGCCTAAGCTTCGAACAACCAGATAGGATGAGAGTTTTTAAAGATCTCAACTTATATATCTCTCTTGGGATATCTTGGACAACCTTTTAGAATGAGCTGTTCAAGACTTGGTAGTCTCGAAAAGTCTGGTGTTTCTTCAAGTATTTGGAGTGACTAAGATTAAGGAATTTTAACCGCTCTATAACCTGAAAGCATAGTTTTTAGACAAAAGATTAAGTAACATAAAAAATGCAATAGTTAGAAGTGGAACCAATAATACAATTTCTATCTTAATTAACCTATGAGTTTTAAAAGAAAAGGGCATGTAATGAATACCACTCATTGTTGCCAGACGAGATGGAGAAGACTATGCTTGAAATCAATTGCAATTACATTTTCCAAATGAAAGTTTTTTGGAATGTATGTATAAGGAAACCCTCGCCAACAAATCCATCTTAGTTGTTTAGAAATGTGCCCACAATCTCCATTAAGTTGTACATTATCATGTTGTAGCAGTTTTAGTCTCTGCATTTGCTTGAAAGCATGAGCTTCATAGCAATCTCTAATACTGGAATGAAGTTTCAGGGACAATATAGCTTCTGTCCAAGTTTAGAATTCCCCTAGTAATTATTAATTATTGAGACTTAATGTTGAATTTAACAAATTAACAACACATGGATTACACTTAAAAAGAAAACACTTTCAAAAGAAGTTTCATAATCATATAAATAATGTTCTTACAGTATTCTCTTTCAGTACATCTTCTACGTCATCCTGAAACCACAATCATATAAATAAAAAAGTTTCTCTGGGCATTCTTGACGAATAATTTCTCTACCCATATCTTGTAACAAAGGATGCATTTGAAGTTTGTTCTTCCTTTCAACTTTTATGAGGCCACGCTCTATGAGAACTGTTATTCCAATATCAGCATGTAGTCCACACCCATTTAATATCTCTTTCACATACTCTCTGTCTTTGCCAATAAAGAAACAACATACATCCAAAAATATATGCTTTTCCGTATCACGTAAATCTTCAAAGCTTATTTTTAATATGCTCATAAGTTCATCCGGGGGAATTCTTTGTAATTTCAACAATACACTTTCCCAAACTTGTATTGTCCTATCACATAAACAGGAACCAAGGAACTCAAGAGCTAGCGGTAGTCCTCCACAATAATCAACTACGTTTCTTGCGAGTAAACTCCATTCGTTTCTTGGTATTGCTTCTCTAAAGGCATGCCAACTAAAAAGCTCAAGTGACTCATTTAAGTTCAAAAGATGCGTTTGATAAACATAATTAACATCGAGTCGATTCAACAGGCTAACATTACTAGTTGTAATGATTATCACAGTTCCTTGACCGAACGATTTAAGACTCCCGTATAGGTTTTCTAATTGGCCAGAGCCATTCACGTCATCAAGTACAATGAGCAACTTTTTTCGAGAATATCCATTCTCGATCATAGTTCTTCCCATCTCAAAGCTTTTCACCTTCAACTTGGAAATTAGGACATCGGAAAGAAGATTTTCTTGCAAAGCAACATACTCTTCATAACCAATATTCTCAATAAAACTCTTATCAATGAATTGACGATAAATTCGATTGTAGATGGCTTTGGCTATGGTTGTTTTACCTGATCCTCCCATTCCCCATATTCCTATCATACACACTTTCGTGAATTGATTTTCAATACATTTAATCACGTCTTCCACGCGCGACTCTAATCCAACAGGATATTTGGTAATAAATAAGTCTTTATAGTCCAGCAAAGTCTTGACGCGGTTAACAATTACGTCTACAAGTTCAGCATCATGCCTTCAGGATGATAATGTGTTACCAAAATTAAAACACAACCTTAACATTTGCTTCATTCACTCTCAAACCAAAGAAAGTAGGAAGGATTCATTTCTTTACCTGAAATCTCTGACATCCCAACCAGTCATAACTGCAGCTGTGGTGAGTGCACGTCTCCACTTGGACAACGCATATTTTAGTTGTTCTCCTGAATAGCTTCTGTGTGCAGTTTCTTCCAACGCTTTTCCAAAATCATCCTTCTGATATCGTACATCCGATGGGTCAATCTCGTAATATACGGGCAGAACTATTTGGCCAAATGTCTCGTGGCATTCAATGATTTTTTCAAACTCAAGAAGACAGCGGGTAGTTTCAGCGTATGATTTGGAGAAAACAATTATTGTAATCTTAGTGCCTCCTATTGCTCGAATCTGCTCTTCCAGCTTCATTCCTTCTTGCAGATTCTCCTGGCTAATAATAGTTTTGACTTGAGCTTGTAAAAGGACAGATTGGAGATGAGAAACAAATTTTCTACCGATGTCTTCTCCGCCAAAGTTGATGAACACATCGTGTATGAAATGGGGTTCTGATGTTAAGAAGGAAGAAGATGCAAACTCCATGGAAGGAATTGAAGTCAACTCTTCAAAGATAAAGCAATAATGTTAAAGATTAATATGTTTTATATGTAGTCTCGAAGTGCGTAATGACTGTCCTATAATCACTCTATTCTAAATACCATTTATGTTTTATATTTTTCCTCCTGAACCCATCTCCCTATGCACATTTCATTTTTCGAGACCTACGCGCTAAATTTTTAGAAAGACACTTAAAAGTTGCAATTATTCACTTTCGATTTCAAAGAAAAATGTTTAATAACGTTTTTTTTATTAAAATATTTCTGGTGTTTAATTAAGATTTTTGAGGAAATTATGATATTCTATCAAAACTATTAAAACGATTTAGAAAAGGAAAAACTTAAACAATATTTAATTAAGATTTTAAAGGAAAACATTAGATGTTGTGTAGAATTCATAGTTTTTCGCTTTCTTTATTCTTTCATTCTAACACAATTTTAATGGAAGGTTTACCTCAGGTTTGTTAGGTACTTTATATAATTTTGTTTACGTTTCTTATGAAACTGTGTCAAGGAATTTATCATTTTAAATCAATGAATTCTCCATCTTTAAGCTTTTCTAAAACTAATGACAATTTAAAAACACAATGCAAAGAAACTGAAATCTATTGTTGAAGAGTGAATGTATAAACCAAGCAGCAATACAACACATTATTCAGAAACAGAGAAGCAGTCTGAACATTAAATTACACTACTTTCTACAACAAAATTTAATTAAAATAAATGGAACATGATTTATCATAACAGAAGTTTTAAATTCTGAAAAGTCTTTCTCGTTGTTGACATTATTTATTCTTTATTGATCTTTAAACAAGGAATGTGGGAAATCCTAGGCCAGATTCATCCCTCCATTCCTTTCATAGCTGTCTTGTAACAAAGGATATTCACTTATGCTAATAACTGAAAGAGAAAGAGGGATCAATTCCTTTTGTGGCAACAACTTAAGGTTCAAACAGTTTGAATCTCTAGGTTTTAAAGAGAGATGAGATATTTTAAGTCCCACACCATTCAAGAAAGAAATGTCTCTAATGCACAATGGCACAAGAGAAGTTGAAAGCAATTGCTTTTCCATCAACGTCTCCTCCAATTTTTACATCTAAAAGAAACTTAAGAAACTGAGTACCCCACTGAGTGATGGATGCTAGTTTGAGTGCCCAACAATTAAAGACCTCAACTTTTCGTAAATTGAAAGGCAATCCCTCTTCTGCAAATGACTTCAGACATATGAGAACCTGTAATTAGACCTGTCAATTGGTCCTAATCCATGTAGGTTGGAGAAAAAAGAGTCAACAGAGCTAAATACCCCTACGTTAGGTTATCAAACTCGTGAGTTTACGTAAACTGGTGAGAGTCGAATAAACTCGACTCAACTCGTAAACTCGTACGAGTTTACTTCAGATGAAAAATACTATATAAATAATATCTTAATTCAAATAAGTCTACAAAATTATATAACTTTAAATAAATAAAATTTATAGATATATAATTCATAAAAATAAATATTGTAAAACATAAATACTTGGATTATTGGCATTAATTTTGATGCATTTCATTAAATATATAATAAAAAAAGATTAAACGATCTTGTTTTTCTTAATTTTTCCTCCGTTGAAGCTTGTAGAACCGCTCCAAACTCGCGATTCTACACAATCCTACCGATTTCACAATTAATTCTACAGAGTTTACCCAGAAAAGGGTTTACTTCCGAGTTAACTCGGAAGCCATGTCTGAGAACGTAAACTCGTAAGAGTTTAAGAGTTAACTCGAGAGTTTGATAACCATGCCCCTACGTGAGACTTTTATGATACAAACCAATTGGTGAGACTTTGCTCCCATATTACAAGTAAAGGTCAATCATATAAATGACAAAAAATCATGTCTTTGAGTTTACACCCACATATACCAATTGTAATTTGTTTACACCCTTTAGTTACACCTTAAACAGACCATGTAGTGAAAATACCTTGCCTCAGTAAGTAATAAACCACCAGCAGTTTTTTCCTCGACTTCAGCAACCAGCATTCCATATTTAATCAATCAAAGGCTACATACATTTGATATGCATTTCATGCAGCAATTCAATTCTTTAAATATATTAGATATACATTTGAAAACCATGGTTCCTTTGCTTATTGGTTGTTAAAGACTAGAATTTAAAGACATGTTGAAATTAAAAAAAAAAAATTAAAGTGTAACTTACAATAAAAAATAAATCTGACTCAGGTTATATGTGATTTTTCATTGTGCCTTTGAACCTTATGGACCACTATTTAGAAAGGGTATCTATTCTACTTCAACGTCTATTGTAAAACAAAAACAAGGACAAAAGTTTAGTAGTCACCTTATAAAAGTTAAATCATTTTTCACAAGTGTCCTTTGTTGGGACTTTGGCAAGCGTACCAAATCGTTTCAAGTAATAAAACCGGTATGATCGGATATCGTTTCCCAAGAGACTCATTTCACTAAACAATTGTATAATTTCTAACTAACGTAGACTAAAGAATGCTTTCATAAATCGAGTTTTGGTTCAATTAAAGTAACTATAAAACATAAATGATAAAAGTGATCTTAAGCACTCAAACACTTGGAAATGGTAAGATTAGAAATGAAATGGAATGATATTGTTGGGGGTATGATTTCACCTACTTCACTCTTATGTATAGAAAATTACATCTTTTTCATTAATATATCAATGTCAATCTACTAATTTACTCAAACTCCAATCCCTTGGTAGAAAGAGCCTAGACTTCCTCATTAGGCTCCAATCCATTAAAAACCTAACAATTAATTCCGCATTAAGAAAAGAGATTTTAAGACAACCAAATGTCCTAGTTCTATCCCTAGAAACTATTTCCTTTAGGTGTTTAACCCAAGTCAAGATTTACCCAACATTTCCCAACATCAAGTAAACCCTAAAATCATGTCATGGGTAGCAACTTCATAACAAGCATTAAGAAAAGGAATTAAACACTAACAATCAATGAAAGAGGCATATATTCATTCAAAACAAAGTGATTTACATAAGAGTTTAGTGGTTACATCAATCCCCCAACAATAATGAAACTAGTTCTCCATGAATGGAGAGCTCAAGCTTATAACAATGGTGGAAATGGAAGAAGAAATAAGACCCAAGGATGAAGAAGGACTGTTCCCACAGCTCCTAGCTCGCCTCCAAGAGCTCCAAATGAGAGAAATTGTGTTTGGGCAGCAAAAGATCCAAAGCTCTTCGCGTTTCTGAGTGAAATAGGGCAAATCTGCCCTGTCAGCAAAGTTGGCGCTCAAGCGCCCCAAAAATGGGGCGCTCAGGCGCGCGACAGTCAAACTCAGGAACTAGTGCACTGGCGCTCAAGCGCCCCCTTTTTTGGGGCGCTCGAACCTGATTTCAACAGAATTCTGGTTCTTCATTTTTGCTGCTTTTCTTGCTTTTCTTGGTTTCCAATGCCTTCATTTGATGCATAGACTTCTTCCAATTACATTAAGCACATGAAAGCAAGGATTAGTGAACAAAGTATCTCAGTAAAACTTGGGGTGCAACCACTTAACAAACTAAAAGAAAACTAGGATTTACAAGGTAAAAAGTTAAGAAAGGGTTGACATTTTCTCTTGATTCATCACTGAAATCATGGTAAAATATGTCATTATCATCCTTTCAAATCTTTTCCAGTTTACAATTTAAGTTAATATTTCCGTGAGAATTGATTAAACAAATGTAAAAAGTCAAAATAAATTTTCAAATTGATTAATTCATATATTGGAAGATGCAGAGTCATTTGATATTCTTCGTATATGAATCCTTATATGTGGTTAAATATATATACAATAAATATTTAAATCATAAATATATTAAATAACAAATATCAAGTGTAAAAAAATTAAGTTGTATGCAAATAAAAAGAAAATCCATAAAATAGACATAGAATTAACTAAAAAATTTAACTAGCCAATGACTCCCTAAAAAATGTCAAAAGAATAAAGAAGAATTGAAATGTAATATAAATTCTATAATAATGTAGAAAATCTTAAGATAAGAAAAAGAAAATCAAGAACTACATAAGTAAAAGTCTAAAACATTCTACATAAGTTGTGACTAGCATGTTTTAGAATAATCTATGGGTCTATAAATACCCATATACTCTACCATTTGATGTAAGACAACATCTAACATAACTAAGATAACATCTACCATAACAAAGACAACTACAACATTTTTTCCAACTACTACTTTCACATTCTACTATCTCCACATTTTCTCTACCACATCAACTATTCCTTTCACAATCTCAAAATACTAACAGTGGTACCAGAGCTACGTTCAATCGTCTACTGGTGTAGATAAAAAATTTCAACTACCTCAAACAAAACTTTAACTTATTCTATGCTACTTGCAAAATATCTTCTCAACTCATGGATACTACCAATCAAGCATCACCAATTCTAGTACTTATTTTCAAAGGAGAAAATTATTATTTTTGGAGTATTAAAATGAAGACATTTTTCACTATAGAAGAGGAATTCACTATACCAGAAGACACCTACACTTTTACTGTAGCTTAGAAAAAAGAGTTGAAGGAAAATAAACAAAAGGATTCAAGGGCTTTATTTTGCACTCAACAAGCTGTTGATGACACAAGTTTTCCAAGGATAATTGGTGTCACAAGTGCAAAACAATCTTGAAACATAATACAAGAGGAGTTTCAAGGAAGTGATGAGGTATGCAATGTTAAACTTCATTCTCTAAGACAAGTTTGAATTAATAAGAATGAAAGAATTTGAGACCATTAAAGACTACTATTCTAGAATAAAAGAAATAGTTAATTAGGTGAGAGCCTATGGAGAAACTATTCTTGACAAAAACATTGTTGAGAAAACTTTAATTTCTGTTCCCCAAAAATATGGTGCAATTGCAACCACGATTGAACAAACAAAATATTTGACTACATTTTCGGTAACACAACTAATGAGTTCTCTTGAAGCTTATGAACAAAGATTGAAAATGCATGAAGAAGACTCTGCTTATGTTTCGTGGCTTTAAATGATTTTTTCAAGCTCAAGAAGAGAGCAGATAGATTCTGCGTATGATTTGGAGAAAACGATTATCGTAATCTTAGTGTGTCCTATTGCTCGCATATGCTCTTTCAGCTTCATTCCCTCATGCATATTCTCCTGGCTAATCAAAGTTTTGACTTGAGCTTGTAAAAAGACGGAATGGAGATGAGAAACAAACATTTGACCGATTTCTTCTCCACCAAAGTTGATGAACACATCGTGTATGAAATAGGGTTCTGATGTTAAGAAGGATGAAGACGATGATGATAAAGAAGAAGATGTAAACTCCATTGAAGGAATTGAAGTCAATTCTTCAACGCAATAATGTTAAAGATTAATATGTTTTAGATGCAGTCTCGATGTGTGTTATCACTCACCCATAGTCAAATACCATTTATATTTTATATTTTTCCTCCTGAACCCATCTCGGTATGCATACTTCATTTTTTGCGACCTGCGCGTTAAATTTTTAGAAAGACATTTAAGAGTTGCAACTATTCACTTTCGATTTCAAAGAAAAATTTTAAATATTAAAATATTTATGTTGTTTAAGATTTTTAAAGAAATTACGATATTCTATCAAAACTATTAAAAAGATTGAGAAAAGGAAACACCTAAATAATATTTAATTAAGATTTTAAAGGTAAACATTAGATGTTGTGTAGAATTCATAGTTTTTCGCTTTCTTTATTCTTTCATTCTAACACAAAAATTTTAATGGAAGATTTAGGTACTTCATATAATTTTTTTTTTACGTTTCTTATGAAGCTGTGTCAAGCAGTTTATCATTTTTTTATTACGTGAAGAAACTATCTTTGTTAGACACCAAACTGCTTCCTTAAAAGCCATTTAAATAAACGAATTCTCCATCTTGAAGCATTCGTAAAAGATGACTATTTAAAAACACGATACAAAGAAACTGAAATTTATTGTTAAAGAATGAATGTATAAACCAAGCTGCAATACACCACATTATTCAGAAACAGAGAAGCNGTCTGAACATTAAATTACACTAGTTTAAATTTCTACAACAAAATTTAATTAAAATAAATGGAACATGATGTTGAAGTCAAGTCAAACTGATTTACTTTAATGCATTTCTGTTTTTACTGTTTGACAGTTATGTTTGTTTGTTGCTTCGTTGCTCTGTTTAGCC
>NC_028359.1:10355636-10374274 GCF_000741045.1 Vigna radiata var. radiata | reverse complement strand
CTATCATTCAAAGAAGGATAAAAGAAACATAAAGTGTTTCAACTGTAACAAGTATGGGCACTATGCATCAGAGTGTCGTGCAGATGAAGGGAAACAAAAGCGATATCAGTCCAAAGAAGCAAGCGTTGCTCAAGAGGATTCAGATTCAGAACCTTTGACTTTGATGGTGACCACTTCAGGTGAATGCTCCAACTCTCAAAGTGAGATATGGTATCTTGATTCGGGATGTTCGAATCATATGACATGCCATCGGGATTGGCTAATCAACTTTGATGAGTCAAAGAAGAGTAAAGTCAAGTTTGCCTATGACAGCACCCTGAGAGTTGAAGGCACGGGAGATGTAGTGATTCGGAGGAAGAATAGATCACATGCAGTAATCACAAGCGTGCTATTGGTCCCAGATATGAAGTGCAATCTTCTAAGTGTTGGACAGCTTGTTCAAAAAGGATTCAAGGCGGTAATGGAGAGCAATAAGGTTGAGCTTTATGACGGTGATAAAAACCTGATCTTGAGAAGCAAGATCTCCAAGAACAGAACCTTTCAGGTTAGCTTGGAAGCAGTAGAGAATTCGGAGTGCATGGCTNCAGTNAAGAGTAATGAAGTGAGCTGGCTATGGCACTTAAGATATGGCCACCTGAACTTCAGAAGTTTGCAACAACTCAGTGCAAAGAGAATGGTGCATGGTTTGCCCGAGATTATCTTACCAGAAATGGTGTGCGGAAATTGTATGGCAGGGAAACAAACAAGGAAATCGTTTAAGAACGAGTTGAATAAGAGAGCTAAAGAATGTTTAGNCGTTGTTCATTCANACATATGTGGTCCAGTTGNAGCGCCAACGATTGCTGGAAACAGGTACTTCATATCATTCATTGATGAATTCAGTAGNATGATATGGGTGTATCTGATTAAGGCAAAAAGTGAGGCATTGGAGATGTTCATTCGCTTCAAAGCTCGAGTTGAAAGAGAGAGCGNCAAGAAGCTGAAAATACTTAGAACAGATGGAGNAGGAGAATATGTTTCTGCTGCCTTTGAGAATCATTGCCAAGCACATNGAATTGTACATGAAGTTACAGCGCCGTATACTCCTCANCATAACGGACTAGCNGAGAGGAGAAATCGGATGATCTTTGATCTGGCCAGAAGTATGTTGAAGGANAAGGGTCTGCCACGAAANTTGTGGGGTNAGGCNGTTTCAACNGCTGTCCACCTCNTCAACAGATGTCCAACGAAGAAGCTTGGAGAGAGAGTGCCACTGGAGGCGTGGACTGGAGAAAAGCCGACAATTGGCTATTTGAGGGTGTTTGGATCACTAGCACACGTGCATGTACCAGATCAAAGGAGATCTAAGTTGGAAGACAAAAGCAGAGTAATGGTGTTCATTGGGTATCACCCAACTGGGGCATATAAGCTCTTCGACCCAGTTGAAGAGAAGGTGACTATAAGCCGCGATGTGGTGGTTCTGGAAAATCAGTGTTGGGATTGGAATCAGAAATGCACTAAAACAATGAAAACCAGAGTAGTTGAAAATGTTGATGACTCTACTACAATGGAGTCAACTACGATGTTAGAAGATGATGGGCATGAATCAAGGAGACCACAGAGGCAGCGGGTTCAGCCACAGAGATTTGGTNAGTNTGAGATCTACTCTGATGCACAAATAGATNATGAAGGGGACCTTGTTCACATGGCTATGCTGGCTGAGGCAGAACCCATTGATGAGACTGAAGCTTTAAAAGAACCCGTATGGCGAAACGCAATGAGAGAAGAAATAGAGTCCATCGAGAAGAATGGGACCTGGCAGCTCGTTGATCTTCCTCCGAAGAAGAAGAGTATCAGTGTGAAATGGGTGTTTAAGAGGAAGCTGAAACCTGATGGATCTGTGTCCAGATACAAAGCACGTCTAGTAGCGAAAGGTTTCCTTCAAAAACGAGGTTTGGATTTTAACGAAGTGTTTGCACCAGTAGCTAGGATGGATATTATTCGCTTAGTAATTGTTGTAGCCTCTGCAAGACGTTGGTCCCTGTGCCAGCTCGATGTGAAGTCTGCGTTTCTTCACGGTCCACTTGAAGAAGAAGTATACATCCAGCAGCCACCTGGATTCGTGAACAGAGGCAAAGAACACTGTGTGTACAGGTTGAGGAAAGCCCTATATGGCTTGAAACAAGCCCCCAGAGCTTGGAATATACGCATCGATGCATTTCTGATGAAACTTGGTTTCACCAAATGTGTAGTGGAACACGGAGTGTATGTAAGAAGAGGCAAGGAAGAGGAGTTGTTGATCATTTGCCTGTATGTTAATGATCTACTCATCACTGGATCAAGCCCAGCGTAGATGGATGAATTGAAAAAGGTTATGCAGACGGAATTTGAAATGACAGATCTGGGGAAGTTAAGCTACTTCCTAGGAATGGAATTCACCTACACTACAGAAGGTCTGATATTACATCAGAAGAAGTATGCTAAGGAGCTACTTAAGCGTTTCAATATGTCTAATTGCAACTCTGCAAAGAGTCCAGTTGAGGTGAACTTAAAGTTACTAAGCTTTGAGAATGAAGATGACATTGCAGCAACCGTGTATAAACAGATTGTGGGTTCATTACGGTTCTTATGCAACAGCAGACCAGACCTGTCATTCAGTGTTGGGTTGATAAGTCGATTTATGGGAAAACCGAAGAAGACACACATATTGGCTGCCAAAAGAGTGTTACGATATGTTAAAGGTACTGTAGACCTTGGAATCCTATTTCGTTTTGGCACGCGAGAAACTGATGAAGGAAATTTGAAGCTTATTGGTTTCACAGATTCAGATCATGGCGGTGACTGTGTTGAGAGGAAGAGCACATCGGGTTATGTGTTTTTGCTTAATGGATCTCCAATCTCATGGTGCTCCAAGAAGCAGCCTGTTGTGGCTCTATCCAGCTGCGAAGCTGAGTATATAGCTGGTAGCTACGCAGCATGTCAAGGAATATGGTTAACTGAGATTTTGAAGGAGTTGAAGATTCTTGTGAAGACACCACTGGAGCTGAAGATTGATAATGTGTCTGCCATCAATCTCTCCAAGAACCCCGTGAGCCATGGTCGCAGCAAACATATAGAGGTTCGATATCACTTTCTCAGGGATATGGTAAACAAAGGGAGAATATCCCTGACTTACTGCAGCACTGAAAACCAGTTAGCTGATGGTTTTACTAAAGCACTGAAGATTGAAAAGTTTGATTGATTGAAGAAAGAAATTGGTGTTCGGTCAGTTTGCCTTGAAGGGGAGTGTTGAAGTCAAGTCAAACTGATTTACTTTAATGCATTTCTGTTTTTACTGTTTGACAGTTATGTTTGTTTGTTGCTTCGTTGCTCTGTTTAGCCTTTGTATATAAACTGGTGCATCCCATTACTTTTCAATAATATACACAGACTCTATTCCTTCATTCTCTTCACTCTTTCTCCAACACATGATATATCATGAGTAAGACAAGTTATAAATTCTGATAAAGTCTTTGTCGTTGTTGACATTATTTATTCTTTATTGATCTTTAAATAAGGAATGTGGGAAATCCTAGGCCAGACTCATCCCTCCATTCCTTTCATAGCTGTCTTGTAACAGAGGATATTCACTTATGTTAATTACTGAAAGAGAAAGAGGGATCAATTCCTTTTGTGGCAACAACTTAAGGTTCAAACAGTTTGAATCTCTAGCTTTTAAAGAGAGATCATATATTTTAAGTCCCACACCATTCAAGAAAGAAATGACTCTGATGCACAGTGATACAATGACACAAGAGAAGTAGGAAGCAATTGCTTTTCCAAGGCATCTGTGAGACTTAAGAAACTTAAGAAACCGAGTACCCCACTAAGTGATGGATGGTAGTGTGAGTGCCCAACAATTAAAGATCTCAACTTTTCGTAAATTGAAAGGCTAATCCTCTTCCGCAAATGACTTCAGACATAGTAGCTCATAAACAATCAATTCTTGAAGGCTTCTGAGGGTGTTAATTTGTTTTAGCAAACACTAGTTAGAAATCTTTTGATATTCAAAAATTGAAAATTCTTATGTAGAGCTATCAAAATGGGTTACAACCTGCGGGTCAACTCGACCCACCACGGGTTCGGGACGGATTGGATTTGAAAAAATTGTATATTTTTATGCGGGTCAGATTTCAACCCGGCTCATTTAAACCCGACTCATGCGGGTTGAACCCTTGGTGGGTCGGGTTGGCCCACCAACTCACCTACCTAATTTTATTTTATTAAAATTTAATTTTAATTTTATATAAGGATATTTATTATTTTTTTTTGCTTGAAAAGGTTATTTAAGTTTTCTATTTTCTAAATTAATTAAACAATCATGTTAGGAGTGAAATTTGTTTAGATTTGAATTATAGAAAATTTGTAATTTTTTAATTAAAAAAAGTAATTAAGTGAGCCAACCTGTGGTGGGTCGGGCCGGGTTCGAATTTTTCTGGCTCGCTAAAAAATGAGCCGGGTTGGGTTGGCTTACTAAGTGACCAACCCGTGGTGGGCCGGGTTGGGCTGGATTACCCATTTTGATAGCTCTACTCTTATGGTGAACTTAAATATAATATAATTAAATGGGTTCTTTATTTGCTTATGAGTTTTGTCTGTTTTAAAGTGTAAAGATAGGCATTTTAATGCAGTGATTATTACATAATAATATGTAATAATTGTATTTTAATGGTAGAGATTATGCCTTGGAGATGAAAAATCAAGATGTAAGTCTATATTGTACATGTTAACCATTCCGCTTCTCACCATTGGTATCAGAACTTGCTTGGATAATAATTCAAAATGATGGAGCAACATCAAACCTTTGTTGTGATGCCTCTATCAATAGACCTCCATTGTTTACTAGAAAAAACTATGTGTTTTGGAAAGTGAAAATGCAAATTTTCATGGAATCTATTGATAGAGAGATTTGAAAAATCGTCACAAATGGTCCTTTTCTTCCGACTATATTTATTAACAATTTGCAAGAATTCAAATCGCGAGAACAAAAGAATGCTGATGATAGAAGAAGATTCCAATAGGATGTAAAGGCCTATAACATAATATCATCTGCTTTATCTGTTGAATTTTATTAGGATCTCAACCTGTAAGACTGCTCAAGAGATGTGAGAGATGTTGAGAGTCACCCATGAAGGAACTGATGATGTTAGGAGAGTCAGAAGAAATACTTTAATCCCAAGAGTATGAGATGTTCTGAATGAAGAAGGGAGAAACTATTGTAGATGTTCATGTTCAAAAGCCCTTCACACATATAGTGAATTATCTCATTGAGTTAGGTAAGTCCTTTGATAACGATGAATTAAATATAAAATTCTTAAATCTTTAGACAGGACTTAGGAACCAAAGGTTTAATTCTTTTTCTCAAACAATCATATCATTTGTGCTTCAAATTTTGTACTGGAAGAGCAATTTAAGTGAATACCATTATCTAATAGATTCTTATGTTTGTACATAGCACTGGTGTCAATGTGTTTTACAAACCTATTTCACCCTTTTATATGTGCTGTAAATCCTCAGTCATCAAAATTTAAATCTAGCAATTGGTAACGAAGAAATTATTCTTTCAAATAACGTATTTTAACTATCGCTAGAAATGACCATGTGATGTGTGAAAAATCTAAAGCAAACTATTTTCTGCTTAAGTTGCAAATTTTGTTCTGTTGGTTGTTAGATTCAATTTTATCAGTACTTTTCTCTTTATACATAAATACTTCACTTATCATTTATCACTATCTACTTCATGGCAGCATTTGCATCCATGCATATGGAGCCTAATCATTCATACAACTGATAACAATTTATAAAATACTTTTTCTCTGATTTTCATTTTTCTCTCTTGCTGTTGTACAGAGTACCCACTCTATTGACAAGAGTGATCATGGATTGGGTCACATGGGTTGAAAACTATACAAAAACATAAATGACTATTGCTTCTTGCACCCTCACACTAGTAGAAAAAGACTAAATTACCCTTTATCATTGCACCACACTATCACTTCCACATTTTCACCGATGTCCCTTTCATCATACTCACTGTTGCAGAGGGAGAAGAAAAAAGAAGGAAAAAAAGCTTATTTCGAAAAACTTTCTAAAATGTATTTCATATTCCGAAAATTTGTTTAGTAAGTATTATATATATTTTGTTAAATTTATTCCAGCAATCTTATTTTAGAATGCAAATCATTCGTTTAGAAAATTTTATTCTAAAATTCTTTTCAAAGAAATTTTAGAAAACTTATTTTGAAAATTTTCGGAACATATAATCTAAAAAACAAATTTGTTTATTTTGTTAAACAAACCTTTTTTAAAAATAAATAAATAAATACAAACAAACAGGATCGTCATAGGTTTAATGGTATACCTCATCACTCAATTATCATTACTTTACTATTTTTTTTTCACAAATTTTATTATCAACTCGTTTGATTTTCGCATATTAAAAGTCTAATTAAGTAAGGACATATAATAAAACATAGCAGGAAAAACAAAGTAAAGTCAAAATGATAACGTCTATGAAAAGAATAGTGGTAAAATGATATTGTTTTAGTTTTAGTTTTTAAACATTTTTTACACGTTATCATTCTCTTAGAAATCTAACGAAGTACTAAGATACACAGCAACAAAGAGTTGATGGTAAAATATGAAACGAAAAAATTAGAAACATAAAGTTTGTAGAATAATAATAGTTCAGTTATAAAATATATCAGTAGACTATATTATATGAATGAACCATGATTAGGTTTGTCTGAATAAAATTTTCTTAGAATAATGGAATTAAGTGATAAGAAAGTTAGGAAAAATACTAACCACTATAATTGATTCATTTATCTTAGGGATGTTATTTGAAATGATGTTGTTAATAATAAGTAATAAGATGAAGTATTAATAATGTATTGAGAAAAATCAGACATTTAATTTAAGTTTATCAAAGTAAAAACTTATTAAAATGTTATAAATAAGATAAGATTCTATAATATTTAAGGTTCATATATTAGAGGAGGGATTATGAGAGAATATTTAAAGAAAGTGGATTTGGAACAATAGAAGAAAAACGGGAATGAAAGAGATGGTATTAGTTTTGTGAAATTATTGTAGTCATTTAAAGAATACTAGATGTTTATTAGCTAAATTCAAGAAAGAGTTAGTAGATACGAGGAAGAGTAAGAAAATTACAACGCCTCATACTCGTTAAACATGAAGCATAATATTGAATTATTAACTGTTGGTTCTACCTAAAGGACTAAGAGAATGAAGTTATTTAATGGAGGACTAGACCAGATGAATTCATCTAATAGGTATTAGATGAGTATGGTGTTGGAAGAGGTGGTACTTTGAGACAAGTAGACATATTTAAGTTAGCGCGAGTTAGTGCGTGTGTTTTCTGTTTAGTGAATGTGGATGAATGTTAGGTGTATTTTGTATTAGTTCTTTCGAGGAGGAGATTCATAAGAAAGACATAATACTAATAAGATATGAGTCCAATTATATAAAAGATTGACACAACTTTCTATTAAAAACTTTAAGGTTTAAAGTTATACACGGATTTTACCTTTGGAATTATCTATCATCAATTGAAATATCTATTATGAAAAAAAAATTTCATATGTAAAATTTGTCATTAATAAGTTGGTCAGTAATTAAAATTTTAAAATTCAACAATAAAATCTATCAATAATTCAAATTTACTAATTGATTTATTTTTGTTTCTAAAATTCCATCAAAAATTTCAAGAATTTTTTGTTATACTTTTCTTAATCTTTATTTGATAATTATTTCTTCAGTGAGGAAGGTCATATAAACATTTTTCAGGCTAGGGTGTGTTTTTTCAAAACAAAACAAGGTTTAAACTTGGTATTTCAATCAAATTTAAAGTGGCTGTTTGTCCCTAACTCAAATTCATTAAAGAAAAATTTGCCTTGATGCTTTCCTCACCTTCTAATGTGCAGACCAAAGATGAACACTTGACACATAATTAGTCTACACAAAGCATATGCTTTTAATCATTCACGAATGTTGGATGTTACTTTGTTTTGTTCTTTCATGCCGTTCTATTTTTTAACATATCAATGCTTGCTGAGACTATTTTTTTTAATGTCTTGGCAAAATATTGAACCTATCCTTTAAACATTCGTTGTGCAATGTCACCATAACCATAGACAATAAATTATTCATCACTCACAATTTATTCAAATGGATAAAGGCTAATCAGTAAGGTTTCATTCACGTATATGAATATGTTTGATTTTTAGCTATCAACTTGTGTGCAGACATGAATTTAAAACTAGTAATAATGAAAAATTGTGTTTGATTTTAAATTAAATTATAAATTTTAGTCCTATTTTTTAAGAAAGTTATTTTCAATAAACTAAATTATACTTGGAGGGTTTCACACATGACAAAGGAAGTTCAGAGGTGACTAAAAAAAAACTCCATTAATGTTTTATGATACATGAACTAAATATTTCATAATTTAGTTAAGAAACTAAATATAATTTTTCAAGGTTAAAAAAAACATATTTAAAAGTAATGTACGTGTAGCAAAAAAGTTCAATCATTTAACAGTAATTATATGGGTTCATCTATTTCTAAATAACGTTGAGTTCTTACGATACCAATTGTTGTTTTACAGATAATATACGAGTTGAAATAAAAGTGATCGTTATTATATTCAATATGCACGACCAAAAAAGCTAATTGAGATTAATTCTCGCAAACTAATTTACTGTTATTATTCTACCGAAGTTTAGGAACATTTATTTTGATTAAAAAACTTTATTCAGCAACTAAAACAAAAAAAAAAAATAGAGATAATTAACAAGAAAAGTATAAAAGCAAATATTTACCAATAATCCTTCAAATTCAACGTAGGATTTATATCTGATAATTTTTGAGCTTACAATTTTAAAAGGACGTTTGTTTCAGTGTTCTATTCTCAGCAATTATAGTTAAAAAGGATTCCACCTGCATTATATCTTTTCCAATGGCCTAAGCTTCGAACAACCAGAGAGGATGAGAGTTTTTAAAGATCTCAACTTATATACCTTTCTTGGAAGATATATTAGATTTGTACAGTCCTTCAAATTTATCAATACTATATTGGAGAGATCAGCAATGGATTGGTGTACCTGGAGCAAACTTGGACAATCTTTTAGAATGAGTTGTTCAAGACTTGGTAGTCCTGAAAAGTCAGGTGTTTCTATCAGGTATTTGGAGTGACTAAGATTAAGGAATTTTAACCGCTCTAAAACCTGCAACCATAGTTTTTCGACAAAAGATTAAGAAACATAAAATATGGGTTAGTTAATAAATAGAACCAATTAAAAGAAAAGCGCATGTAATGAATACCACGCGTCCTTGCCAGACGAGATGGAGAAGACTATGCTTGAAATCAATTGCAATTACATTTTCCAAATGAAAGTTCTTTGGAATGCATTTATATGGAAAGCCTGGCCAACAAATCCATCTCAGTTGTTTAAAAATGTGCCCATAATCTCCAATAAGTTTTACATCATCAAGTTGTAGCAGTCTTAGTCTCTTCATTTTCTCGAAAGCACGAGCTTCAAACCAATCTCCAATTCTGGAATAAAGTTTCAGGGACAATATAGCTTCTGTCCCCTGTGATGAGTATAAAAGAAAAACATTTCAGAAATCCCTGAGTAATTGTTGATTTGAAGTTTCATAATCATATAAAGAATGTTCTTACAGTGTTCTCTTTCAGTACATCTTCTACGTCATCCTGAAACCACAATCGACTCCTTTTTCCCGGTTTCTCTGGGCATTCTTGACGAATAATTTCTCTTCCCATCTCTTGTAACAAATGATGCATTTGAAGTTTGTTATTCCTTTCAACTTTTATGAAGCCACGCTCTATGAGAACTGTTATTCCAATATCAGCATTTAGTCCACAGCCATTTAATATCTCCGTGACATAGTCTTTGTCTTTGACAATAAAGAAACAACATACGTCCAGAAATATATCCTTTTCCGTATCACATAAAACTTCAAAACATACTTTTAATATGCTCACAAGTTCATCCGGGGGAATTCTTTGTAATTTCAACAATACATTTTCCCACACTTGTATTGTCCTATCACACAAACAGGAACCAAGGAACTGAAGAGCTAGAGGTAGTCCTCCACAATAAACAACGACGTTTCTTGCGAGTAAACTCCATTCGTTTCTTGGTTTGGCTTCTCTAAAGGCATGCCAACTAAAAAGCTCAAGTGACTCATTTTCGTTCATAACATCCATTTCATAAACATAATTATTTCTGAGTTCTTTCAGCAATTGAAGATCTCTAGTTGTAATGATTATCACAGTTCCTGGACAAAACCATTCACGACTTCCGCATAGGTTTTCTAATTGGCCAAACTCATTCACATCATCAAGCACAATGAGCAACTTTTTTCGAGAAAATCCATTCTGGATCATAGTTCTTCCCATCCCAACGCTTTTCACCTTCAACTTGGAATTTAGGACATCAGAAAGAAGATTTTCTTGCAAAGTAACATACCTTTCATAACGAATATTCTCAATAAAACTCTTACCAATGAATTGACGATAAATTCGATTGTAGATGGCTTTGGCTATGGTTGTTTTACCTGATCCTGCCATTCCCCATATTCCTATCATACACACTTTCGTGGATTGATTTTCAATACATTTAATCACTTCTTCTACGCGCGACTCTAATCCAACAGGATATTCGGTAATAAACAAGTCTTTATGGTCCAGTAATGTCTTGACGCGGTTAACAATTACGTCTACAAGTTCAGCATCATGCCTTCAAGATGATAATATGTGTTACCAAAATTAAATCATAACCTTAACACATGCTTCATTCACTCTCAAACCAAAGAAAGTAGGAATGTTTCATTTGTTTACCTGTAATTTCTGACATCCCAACCAGTCATGCTCCACTTGTTTAACAACGCATATTTCAGTACTGCTGAACAGCTTTTGTGTGCAGATTCTTTCAACGCTTTTCCAAAATCATCCATCAGATAACGTACATCCAATGGGTCAATCTCGTAAAATACGGGCACAACTATTTGGGCAAAAGTTTGGTGGCATTCAATGATTTTTTCAAGCTCAAGAAGACAGCAGGTAGATTCAGCGTATGATTTGGAGAAAACAATTATTGTAATCTTAGTGCCTTCTATTGCTCGCATATGCTCTTCTACCTTCATCCCTTCTTGCAGATTCTCCTGGCATGAAAAGTTTTGACTTGAGCTTGTAAAAGGACAGAGTGGAGATGAGAAACAAATCTTCTACCGATTTCTTCTCCACCAAAGTTGATGAACACATCGTGTATGAAGTGGGGTTCTGATTTTAAGAAGGATGAAGATGATGATGATAAAGAAGATGCAAACTCCATGGAAGGAATTGAAGTCAATTCTTCAAAGGTAACGCAATAATGTAAAAGATTAATATGTTTTAGGTGTAGTCTGTAAGTGCGTTATGACTCACCCAATATCACTTTACTAAATTCCATTTATGTTTTATATTTTTCCTCCTGAACCCATCTTAGTATGCATGCGTTAAATTTTTAGAAAGACACTTTAAGAGTTGCAATTGTTGACTTTTGATTTCAAAGAAAAACTTTAAATATTAAAATATTTATGTTGTTTAAGTAAGATTTTTAAAGAAATTACGATATTCTATCAAAACTATTAAAAAGATTTAGAAAAGGAAACACTTAAATAATATTTAATTAAGATTTTAAAGGAAAACATTAGATGTTGTGTAGAATTCATAGTTTTTCGCTTTCTTTATTCTTTCATTCTAACACAAAATTCTAATGGAAGATTTAGGTACTTCATATAATTTTTTTTACATTTCTTATGAAGCTGTGTCAAGGAGTTCATCATTTTTTTAATTACGTGAAGAAACTATCTTTGTTAGATACCGAACTGCTTCCCTAAAAGCCATTTCAAATCAACGAATTCTCCATCTTTAAGCATTGGTAAGAAATGACTATTTAAAAACACGAAACAAAGAAACTGAAATCTATTGTTAAAGAATGAATGTATAAACCAATCAGCAATACAATGCATTATTGAGAAACAGAGAAGCAATCTGAACATTAAATTATACTAGTTTCTGCAACAAAATTTAAGTAAAAAAATGCAACATGATTTATCATGAGTAAGACAAGTTATAAATTCTGATAAAGTCTTTGTCGCTGTTGACATTATTTATTCTTTATTGATCTTTAAAGAAGGAATATGATAAATCCTAGGCCAGGTTCATCATCCCTTCATTCCTTTCATAGCTCTCTTGTAACAGAGGATATTCACTTATGCTATTTACTGAAAGAAAAAGAGGGATCAATTCCTTTTGTGGCAACAACTTATACTTCAAAAAGTTTGCAAACAGTAGATTTTAAAGAGAGATGAGATATTTAAGTTCCACACCATTCAAGCAAGAGATGACTCTGATGCACAGTGACACAATGACACAAGAGAAGTTAGAAATATTTTCATATACAAAAATTGAATACTCTTAGGGTAAACTTAAATGTAATATAATTAAATGGGTTATTTATTTGCTTAGGAGTTTTGTCTCTTTTAAAGTGCAAAGAGGAGCATTTTAAAGTAGTGTTTATTACATAGTAATATGTAATAATTGTATTTTAATGGTAGAGATTATGCCTTGGAGATGAAAAGTCTAGATGTAAGTCTATAAATTATAAATGTCTAGTTTACACACAATATAGCAAACATAAAAGCAATACAAAGAAGTGAACAAGTTTTTCACATACTGGTTTAGTTTTGCCAACAAATTGGCCTCAAAGCTAGAAAGCCTTAGTTTTTGAGTTGAAAAAGAGCTAAAGAAACCTTGAGTGTTTGAGGAAGAAAGAGTGAGATGGCCACCCTTTCAAACAGGGTGTCCCTGTCTCAGTTGACAAAGAAAGTAAACTATGATAATTGGAGTCTGCAGATGAAGACTCTTCTTGGACTGTGGGATGTAGTTGAAAGCTAGCAAATGTTGAAGAACAGACGATTCCCAGATTGTTGTGTCACTAAGGGGAAAAAAACACTTTCGAAATCACCTAATATGTTTCGATTTCAAGAAAAATGATGTCTTCAAAAATGCAATGCTTTTTTAAAAAATTTTGCACAATTATAGGCTTCAATTCTAAAATAGCCGAAGCCCATACTTTTATAGGCTTCAGTTCTAAAATAGTTATGTAAATATTTTCAAAAATGCCACCTGCAGCACTTTTGAAAATACTTCTAAATCTCTAAGCTTCGGTTATTTAAAGAGCGATCCGCAAATATTTTCAAAAATTACACTAGTGACATTTTTTGAAAGTATTTGCATAATTATAAGCTTTAGCTCTTTAAAAAATCGAAACATATTCGTCTATTAGGGTTAAATTACATTCCCATCATAGCTTTTGCATTTGCATCACTACACTACTCCTCAATTGTAGAGCCACTATGCATCATTCCTTCGCACAACATCATTCCTCCATGTCCCCACTTTCGCTGCTACTCTCCTCCCTTCCTTTCCTCATAGCCAATGCGACGTGTGTCGCCACATCGCCATGAGCCTCCCCTTCCTTCCAATTTCGAAAGAAACTAAAGGTTCATTCTCTCATCTTGCTTTTTTTTTTTTGTTTCATAATTCTTTCTTCCTAATGTAGGTAATGTGAAGGGTAAGAAAGGTGGTGGTGAATTTATTTGTTAGTGGGGAGCATAATTGCTCTATAGTGGTTTTGGATGAAAAATACTAAGAAGGTGAGGAGAGAAGAAAATGAAACTTTAATTTAAAAAACATATGGGGAATAGGCTTTGGTTCAAGAAAGAACTAAAGCATAAAGTAAATAATATGCTTCACTTATGACCTGAATCCTAAAATTTTAAATTTTTTACCTTGTTTGAGAATTCTTTGGTTAAAGAACCAAAGTATAATCTCCAAAATAATCGGTGTCGAAGTCCTTACTTGCATTAGTGTGTTTAGAAAAACGCAAGTAAAGGAAAAAAACAACTTTGTACGTGTTGTATCGAGTTGTGGATTTGACTAGGAGAAGATAGAAAACACTGTGTCTTCAAAAGAAGCAGGGATTATTAAGGAGTTTTTATGGCTTGTAAAGTAGTTAGGTTGTCAAGTGAATTTGGTTTTTCAAGACAAGCAAGACTCACTAAACAGAAAGGATATCACATAATGTATATGCACCAAGTTATTCAATTTCTTGATCCCCTTTTCATTCTTTTGCTTCCTCTTTACAACCTAGGATAATCTCTATAACCTTGAAAATGTTAAAAATATGTTGATCACGATATTTTTCGAATAGATTTTTCGAAAGGCCGAAATTTATCAGTAAATATGCAATTGGTAATATTTACCAACGGAAATTTATATCCATTCAGTAACTATGAAAGGAAAAATTCGTCAATAAATGTTGCAAATTGATTCACCTTCTTTCTCCTCTCGCGGTAAATACCTAGCCGGTAATATTTATCAACATAAGTTTTTATCCATTCCATAATTATCAAAGGAAAAATTCTTCAATAAATGTTAACGAACTCATTCACCTTTTTCCCCATCTCGCTTTCTTCTTCGTTCTTTTAGCTTTCAATTTTTTTTTCTCTATCTTTCTTAACCTCTTCCGCACACGCACCACACCTCAAAGGAGAGAGTCCATCTTCATTCCCAAACTAAAACGATAAAACCTCAAATAAAAACTAATCAAAAATGAAAAATCAGAAGGTATCAAAGGAAAGCGAAGATCAAGTTCATTCGATCTACGGTGATTATACGTGGCTCACGATATGCATCTTCAAGGTGCTGCAATGGAAGTTTGATGGTGAACATTGACATTGCTTCTGTGTGAACTGATGTCATGGTAAAGCTCGAATCTGCTTAGGTTCATATTCAGGTACTTGTTGCAAATGGTGGTCAGGTGGCTCGCAAAGATCTGATGTTGAACAATGGCTGCATTGGGGTGGTTCTCTCACGGTTTCATGTATGGATTACGTCATTGCCAAGCCGAATCAATTTCAGTCCTTGATGTCAACGAAACAACGCGCAAGTCCATATGTAATTGTCGTAGTTATCTCAACCTCCTTTTTTCTCTGTCACTGATAACGGCATCGAATAACATGCTCGCCAACAGAGGATCTATCCAAATAAGGACACCTAATGGCTGACTCTAGTGTTGGCTAAGGTTTCTATGTGGAGTTATTGCAGAAGAAACCCTTGGTGGTTTCTAAATTGAAAAAGATGAAGACGGGTTTCTTATGGATTTTAATTTGTGCACTTGTTTGAAATTAATCTTTGCACCTCCATATATGATATCTTGAACAAAAATGGTGAAGGTTTTAGGTTCAGCTTTTCATTCACGTTGTATGTATATATTGGTGAAAAATTTGCCACTATTTTTATTAACAGATTTATTGATAAAAAACCTCATCAGTAGTAAGAATTTTAAATTATTAACGAATTTTAAGGTTTAAAGTTATAGATAGTTTTTTTACCTTTGGAAATATCTGTTGGTAAATGAAATATGTATTATCGGAAAAAGTTTTTCATACACGTTGGTAAAAAGTTTGCTACACTTTTTATCAACAGATTTATCGATCAAAAAGCTCATTTGTAATAGGAATTTTAAATTATTAGCAAATTTTAAGGTTTAAAGTTATAAATGGATTTTATCTTTGGAAATATTTGTCGGCAAATGAAATATGTATTATTGAAAAAAATTTCTATATGAAAAATTCGACAATAATAAATTAATCAGTAATTAAAATTTTAAAATTCATCGATAAAATCTGTTGGTATTTCAAATTTGCTGATGGATTTATTTTCTTTTCTAAAATTCCATAAAAAATTTCAAAAAATTTTGTTGTACTTTACCCAATCTTTATTTGACTATATGAATATGTTTGATTTTTAGCCATCAACTTGTGTGCAGACAAATTTAAAACTAGTAATAATGAAAAATTGAGTTTGATTTTAAATTAAATTATAAAATTTTAGTCCTATATTTTTTTAAGAAAGTTATTTTCAATAAACTAGATTATACTTGGAGGGTTTCACACATGATAAAGGAAGTTCCGAGGTGACTAAAATATAACTTCCTCCAATGATGTTTTATGATACATGAAACTAAATATTTTATAATTTAGTTAAGAAACTAAACGTAATATTTCATGGTTAAAAAAAACATATTTAAAAGTAATGTACGTGTAGCAAATAAGTTCAATCATTCAACAGTAATTATATTGGTTCATCTCATTCTTAATAACGTTAGGTTCTTATGATACCAATTGATGTTTTACAAAATAATATTAGGTAACAAAACAAAACAGAGGAAATAAAATTCTGAAATAGATAGAATATACGAGTTGAAATAAAAGTGATCGTTATTATTTTCAATATGCACGGNCAATTACTTATAATACTTGCAGTAACCAAAAAGGCTAATTGAGATTCTCGCAAACTAATTCACTGTTATTATTCTCCCGAAGTTTAGGAACATTTATTTTTCCTAAAAAACTTTATTCAACAACTAAAACCAAAAAAACATAAAGTAAATAAGATGACAAGTAGAGTATCAAAGCAAACATTTTCCAATAATCCTTCAAATATAACATAGGGATTTTTATATTTGTAATTTTATAGCTTACAATTTAAAAGGACGTTTGTTTCAGTGTTGTATTTGCTTAGCAATTATAGTTAAAAAGGATTCCACCTGCATTATATCTTTTCCCGTGACCTAAGATTCGAACAACCAGAGAGGATGAGAGTTTTTAAAGATCTCAACTTATATATCTCTCTTGGGAGATATCTTAGACTTGTGCAGTCCTCCAAATTTATTACTCGTATGTTGGACAGAACACCAATGGATGGGTGTACCTTGCGCAATCTTGCACAATCTTTTAGAATGAGTTGTTCAAGACTTGGTAGTCCTGAAAAGTCAGGTGTTTCTTTCAAGTACTTGGAGTGACTGAGATTAAGGAATTTTAACCGCTCTAAAACCTGCAACCATAGTTTTTCAACAAAAAGATTAAGAAAGATAAAATATGCGTTAGTTATAAACAGAATCAATTAAAAGAAAAGGGCATGTAATGAATACCACGCGTCCTTGCCAGACCAGATGGAGAAGACTACGTTTTAAATCAATTGCAATTACATTTTCCAAATGAAAGTTCTTTGGAATGTATCTATAACGAAACCCTCGCCAACAAATCCATCTTAGTTGTTTAGAAATGTGCCCTAAATCTCCACTAAGCTGTACATGATCAAGTTGTAGCAGTCTTAGTCTCTTCATTTCCTTGAAAGCACGAGATTCCAAGCAATCTCCAATGCTGGAATCAGATTTCAGGGACAATATAGCTTCTGTCCCCTGTGATGAGAATAGCAAAGAAAAACAATTTAGAAATCCATGATTAATTGTTGATTTGATGTTTCAAAATCATATAAAGAATGTTCTTACAGTATTCTCTTTCAGTACATCTTCTACGTCATCCTGAAACCACAATCGACTCCTTTTTCCCGGTTTCTCTGGGCATTCTTGACGAATAATTTCTCTTCCCATCTCTTGTAACAAAGGATGCATTTGAAGTTTGTTGTTCCTTTCAACTTTTATGAGGCCACGCTCTATGAGAACTGTTATTCCAATATCAGCATTTAGTCCACACCCATTTAATATCTCTGTCACATACTCTCTTTCTTTGCCAATAAAGAAACAACATACATCCAGAAATATATTCTTTTCCGCATCATGTAAATCTTCAAAACTTATTTTTAATACACTCAGAAGTTCATCCGGGGGAATTCTTTGTAGTTTCAATAATACACTTTTCCACACTTCAATTGTCTTATCACATAAATAGGAACCAAGGAACTCAAGAGCTAGCGGTAGTCCTCCACAATAAACAACGACGTTTCTTGCGAGTTCACTCCATTCTTTTTTAGGTATTGCATCTCTAAATGCATGCCAACTAAAAAGCTCAAGTGACTCATTTTCGTTCAAAAGATGCATTTTATAAACATAATTAACTCTGAGTTGTTTCAACAACTGAAAATCTCTAGTAGTAATGATTATCACAGTTCCTTGACCGAACCATTCACGACTCCCGCATAGGTTTTCTAATTTGGCAAACTCATTCACATCATCAAGCACAATGAGCAACTTTTTTCGCGAAAATCTATTCTGGATCATAGTTCTTCCCATCCCAACGCTTTTCACCTTGAACTTGGATTTGAGGACATCAGAAAGAAGATTTTCTTGCAAAGCAATATACCCTTCATGACGAATATTCTCAATAAAACTCTTTCCAATGAATTGACGATAAATTCGATTGTAGATGGCTTTGACTATGGTTGTTTTACCTGATCCTCCCATTCCCCATATTCCTATCATACACACTTTGCTGGATTGATTTTCAATACATTTAATCACGTCTTCCACGCGGGACTCTAATCCAACTGGATATTCGGTAATAAATAAGTCTTTATAGTCCAGTAATGTGTTAACGCGGTTAACAATTACGTCTACAAGTTCAGCATCGTGTCTTCAAGATGATAATGTGTTACCAAAATTAAAACACAACCTTAACATGCATATGCTTAAATCACTCTCAAACCAAAGAAAGTAGGAAGGATT
>NC_028359.1:10287509-10354471 GCF_000741045.1 Vigna radiata var. radiata | reverse complement strand
CTCTATGTTAAAACGTGCATACTTCACAATCATCTTCCTGGTGATGTTGGTGATTACTTACTTTTTATGGTTTAGTCTCCACCTTAAGTTTTATAATTTAGTTAATGCATTTTTTTTTCTAATAACTATGTTCGTTCAGTCTATAAGTGATAATAAGAGCCGAATCATTCATACAACTGATAACAATTATAAAATACTTTTTCTCTGATTTTCATTTTTCTCTCTTGCTGTTGTACAGAGTACCCACTCTATTGACAAGAGTGATCATGGATTGGGTCACATGGAAGAAGAAAAAAGGAGAACGTTTTAGAGGAAGAAGAAAAAAGTCTGAAAAAGAAGAAGGAAACAAAGCTTATTTCGAAAAACTTTGTAAAATGTATTTCATATTCCGAAAATTTGTTTAGTAAGTATTATATATATTTTGCTAAATTTATTCCAGCAATCTTATTTTAGAATGCAAATCATTTGTTTAGAAAATTTTATTCTAAAATTCTGTTCAAAGAAATTTTAGAAAACTTATTTTGAAAATTTTCGAAACATATAATCTAGAAAACAAATTTGTTTATTTTGTTAAACAAACCTTTTTTAAATAAATAAATAAATATAAACAAAAAGGATCGTCATAGGTTTTAATGGTTACCTCATCACTCAATTATCATTACTTTACGATTTTTTTTTCACAAATTTTATTATCAATTTTTTTAATTTTTCGCATATTAAAAGTCTAATTAAGTAAGGACATATAATAAAACATAGTAGGAAAAACAAAGTAAAGTCAAAATGATAAAATGTCTATGAAAAGAATAATGATAAAATGATATTGTTTTAGTTTTAGTTTTTAAACATTTTTACACGTTATCATTCTCTTAGAAATCTAACGAAGTAGTAAGATACACAGCAACAAAGAGTTGCTGGTAAATATGAAACAAAAAACTAGAAACATAAAGTTTGTAGAAGAATAATAGTTCAGGTATAAAATATATCAGTAGACTATATTATATGAATGAACCATGATTAGGTTTGTTTAAATAAAATTTTCTTAGAATAATGTAATTAAGTGATAAGAAAGTTAGGAAAAATACTAACCACTATAATTGATTCACTTATCTTAGGGATGTTATTTGAAATGATGTTGTTAATAATAAGTAATAAGATGAAGTATTAATAATGTATTAAGAAAAATCAGACATTTAATTTAAGTTTATCTAAGTAAAAACTTATTAAAGTGTTATAAATAAGATAAGATTCTATAATATTTAAGGTTCATAGATTAGAGGATGGATTATGAGAGAATATTTAAAGAAAGTGCATTTGGAATAATAGAAGAAAAACATGAATGAAAGAGATGGTATTAGATTTGTGAAATTATTTTAGTCATTTTAAGAATACTAGACATTTATTAGCTAAACTCAAGAAAGAGTTAGCATATGATAAGGGATTGATATCACTTTCTAGCTAAAACTTTAAAACAATGGATTAATGGATCTTTTATCTTTATATAGTGTTATACTTTTTTATTTTTATCCAATGTGAGACTTGAACTCACACTTGTATTCCTAACATAATTATATTTTTAATAGATATATTTAGTCAGGCATGATATTTGTTACGTGCAGTTATTATTCCGTGAATCCATGCTTTCCTCCCCTTCTAATGTGCAGACCAAAGATGAACACTTGACACATAAGTTGTCTACACAAAGCATATGCTCTTAATCATTCAGGACTACTCATCTTTCCTTCCTTATACTCCGAAGTTAAAAATCCGTTCTATATCAAGGATGTTGGATGTTACTTTGTTTTGTTGTTTCATGGCATTCTATTTTTTAACATATCAATGTTTGCTGAGACTACTTTTTTTAATGTCTTGGCAAAATATTGAACCTATCCTTTAATCATTCCTTGTGCAATGTCACGATAACCAAGGACAATAAATTATTCATCACTCACAATTTATTCAAATGGATATCATTAAGGTTTCTTTCAAGTACATATGAATATGTTTGATTTTTAGCTATCAACTTCTGTGCAGACAAGAATTATAGTTAAAAAGGATTCCACCTACATTATATCTTTTTCAATGGCCTAAGCTTCGAACAACCAGAGAGGATGAGAGTTTTTAAAGATCTCAACTCATATACCTCTCTTGGGAGATAGGTTAGACTTGTGCAATCCTTCAAATTTATCAATACTATATTGGAGAGATCAGCAACGGATTGGTGTACCTTGAGCAAACTTGGACAATCTTTTAGAATGAGTTGTTCAAGACTTGGTAGTCTGGAAAAGTCTGGAGTTTCTTTCAAGTATTTGGATTGACTAAGATTAAGGAATTTTAACCGCTCTAAAACCTACAAAGATAGTTTGCAAAAGATTAGGGAAGTAAATGAAAAAAAGAATGCAATAGTTAGAATTGGAACCAATAATACTATTTCTATCTTAATTAACCTGGGGTTGTTTCCAGAGTGGTTGTTTCCAGAGGAGTTGAAGATGACTATGCTTTAAATCAATTGCAATTACATTTTGCAAACGAAAGTTGCTTGGAATGTGTTTATATGGAAACCCTCGCCAACATATCCATCTCAGTTGTTGAAAAATGTTCCCAAAATCTTTACTAAGTTGTACATGATCAAGTTGTAGCAGTCTTAGTCTCTTCATTTTCTTGAAAACACGAGCTTCGAAGTAATCTGTGTCTGTTGAATGCAGTTTTAGGGACAATCCCTGGATAGCTTCAGTCCCCTGTGTAGAATATAACAAAGATAAACAATTGAGAAATTCCTATATAATTTTCGATTATTGATACTTAATGTTGAGTCTAAAAATTAACAACACATGGATTANACTTAAAAAGAAAAGACTTTCAAAAAATGTTTCAAAATTATATAAATAATGTTCTTACCGTATTCTCTTTTAGTACATCTTTTACGTCATTCTGAAACCACAATCGACTCCTTTTCCCCAGTTCCTTTGAGCATTCTTGATGAATAATTTCTCTTCCCATGTCTCGTAACAAAGGGTGCATTTGAAGTTTGTTGTTCCTTTCAACTTTTATGAGGCCACGCTCTATGAGAACTGTTATTCCAATATCAGCATGTAGCCCACAGCCATTTAATATCTCTGTCACATACTCTCTGTCTTTGCCAATAAAGAAACAACATACATCCAGAAATATATCCTTTTCCGTATCACGTAAATCTTCAAAACTTATTTTTAATACGCTAAGAAGATCATCCGGGGGAGTTCTTTGTAATTTCAACAATACACTTTCCCACACTTGTATTGTCCTATCACATAAACAGGAACCAAGGAACTCAAGAGCTAGCGGTAGTACTCCACAATAATCAACGACCTTTCTTGCGAGTAAACTCCATTCGTTTCTTGGTATTGCTTCTCTAAAGGCATGCCAACTAAAAAGCTCAAGTGACTCATTTTCGTTCAAAAGATGCGTTTGATAAACATAAACTTTGAGTCGGTTCAGCAGGCTAACATTTCTATTTGTAATGATTATCACAGTTCCTTGACCGAACGATTTAAGACTCCCGTATAGGTTTTCTAATTGGTCACCATTCACGTCATCAAGCACAATGAGCAACTTTTTTCGAGAAAATCCATTCTGGATCATAGTTCTTCCCATCTCAAAGCTTTTCACCTTCAACTTGGATTTTAGGACATCAGAAAGAAGATTTTCTTGCAAAGCAACATACCCTTCATAACTAATATTCTCAATAAAACTCTTATCAATGAATTCATGATAAATACGATTGTAGATGGCTTTGGCTATGGTTGTTTTACCTGATCCTCCCATTCCCCATATTCCTATCATACACACTTTGCTGGATTCATTGTCAATACATTTAATCACTTCTTCCACGCGGGACTCTAATCCAACTGGATATTCGGTAATAAACAAGTCTTTATAGTCCAGTAATGTTTTAACGCGGTTAACAATTGCCTCTACAAGTTCAGCATCATGCCTTCAAGATGATAATGTGATACCAAAATTAGATCATAACCTTAACACATGCTTCATTCACTCTCAAACCAAAGAAAGTAGGAAGGATTCATTTGTTTACCTGAAATTTCTGATATCCCAACCGGTGATTCCTGCAGCTGTGGTGAGTGCACGGGTCCACTTGGACAACGCATGTTCCAGTTGTTCTCCTGAATAGCTTTTCTGTGCAGCTTCTTCCAACGCTTTTCCAAAATCATCCTTCTGATGATGTACATCCAATGAATCAATCTCGTAAAATACGGGCAGAACTATTTGGCCAAATGTTTGGTGGCATTCAATTATTTTTTCAAGCTCAAGAAGGCAGCTAGCCGATTCAGTGTATCATTTGGAGAAAACGATTATTGTAATCTTAGTGTGTCCTATTGCTCTCATGTGCTCTTCTAGCTTCATTCCCTCATGCAGATTCTGCTGGCTAATAAAAGTTTTGACTTGAGCTTGTAAAAGGAGAGAGTGGAGATGAGAAACAAACCTTCGACCGATTTCTTCTCCACCAAAGTTGATGAACACATCGTGTATGAAATGGGGTTCTGATGTTAAGAAGGATGAAGATGATGATGATGATAAAGAAGAAGATGCAAACTCCATCGAAGGAATTGAAGTCAACTCTTCAAAGATAAAGCGATAATTTTAAAGATTAATATGTTTCAGATGTAGTCTCGAAGTGTGTTATCACTCACCCACCATTTATATTTTATATTTTTCGTCCTGAACCCATCTCGCTTTCTTTATTCTTTCATTCTAAGACAAAAAAATTTAATGGAAGATTTAGGTACTTCATATAATTTTTTTTACTTTTCTCATGAAGCTGTGTCAAGGAGTTCATCGTTTTTTTAATTACGTGAATAAACTATCTTTGTTAGATACCAAACTGCTTCCCTAAAAGCCATTTTAAATCAACGAATGCTCCATCTTTAAGCATAGGTAAAATATGACAATTTAAAAACACGATACAAAGAAACTGAAATCTATTGTTAAAGAATGAATGTATAAACCAAGCAGCAATACAACACATTATTTGAGAAACCGAGAAGCAGTCTGAACATTAAATTACATTAGTTTTCTACATCATAATTTAATTAAAATTATTAAAGTGTATTGCAAATATAAAAGAATGTAAAAATTCCTAAGATAGAAGAATTGAAATGTAATACACATTCTAGAATATTGTACAAAAGCCTAAGATAGGAAAAAGAAAATCAAGAACATACATAGATAAAAATCTAGAACATTTTACATAATTTCTGACTAGCATGTTCTAGAATAATCCATGGGTCTACAAATATTCATGTACTCTACTATAGGCAAGACAACATCTATCACAACTAAGACAACTACAACACCTCTTCCAACTACTACTTCCATATTCTACTATCTCCACATTTTCTCTACATTCTACTATCTCTACATTTTCTCTATTCATTTCACAACCTCAAAATACTAAGAGTGGTACCAGAGCTTCGGTCATTTACTAGACATAGATAAAATTTTTAACTACTTCAAACAAAACTATAACTCCATACTCATGGCTACTATTAATCATCAATTCCAATACCTATTTTCATAGGAAAAAATTATTATTTTTGAAGTGTCAAAATGAAGACAATCTTCCACTCCCAAGATTTATGGGACATCATAGAAGAAGGTTTCACTATTCGAGAAGACACATTCACTCTTACTACAACTCAGAAAAAGGAGTTGAAGGAAAACAAGCAAAAGGATTCAATGACTTTATTTGCTCTTCAACAAGTAGTTGATGACACAATTTTTCCAAGGATAATTGGTGTCACACATGCAAAACAAGCTTGGAACATAATACAAGAGGAGTTTTGAGAAAGTGATGAGGTACACAATGTTAAACTTCATTTCCTAAGACGAGAGTTTGAATTATTAACAATGAAAGAATCTAAGACCTTTAAAGACTATTATTCTAGAAAATATTCTTGACAAAAAAATCGCTGAGAAAATTTTAATTTCTATTCCTCCAAAAATATATGCAATTGCAACCGTGATTGAACAAACAAAATATTTGGCTACATTGTCAGTAACACAACTAATGGACTCTCTTGAAGCTTATGAACAAAGATTGAAAAGGCATGAAAAGACCTGGTTGAAAATTCCTTTCAATCAAAACTGAAATTAGAGTCTCAAAATAAAGAATATGAAGGAAATAAAAGTAGAGGAGAAATTTCTAGAAATAAAGAAAATTCTAAAAGCTTCTTTATGACTCGTCAAGGAAAATATCCTCCATGTGCCATATGTAAAATGACAAGTCACTTGGAAAAATATTGTTGACATCATGGAAAACCTCAATGTCAGAACTACAAGAAATTTGGTCACATAAAAAAGTATTGTCATAATAAAAATAAGCATCTAGCAAACTTTGCGAAAGAACATAATCAGGAGAAACTTTTATTCTACACAAATCAAGAATCTCCTAGTGGAGAAGGAAGTTGGTACTTTGATAGTGGATGAAGCAATCACATGGAAAAAGATCAAAGCATCTTCAAAGACATTGATAAATCTGTCAATATCAAAGTTCGACTAAGAAATGGCACCATAATGGAGTTTCGAGGCAAAGGAATTATCATCGTGAGACAAAGAAAGGTACGAATTCATCAAGAACGTTTTACTAGTTCCAAATCTTAAAGAAAATCTTTTAAGTATTGGTAAAATCATGGAGAATGGTTATTCTCTTCATTTTGAGAAAGATACATGCAAAGTTTATGGCAGTTAAATGATAGAAATTGGCCAAGTAAAAATGGAGAAGAGAAATAGAAGCTTTCCTATAAGATTCAAACTTGGAACTAATATTGCCATGAAGGTAGAAGTTGATGACTCATGGCTTTGGCATAAGAGATTTGGCCACTTCAACAAACATGCCTTAAAGCTTTTGTATCAGAAAAACATGATCAGAGATCTTCCATGCTTGAAGGAGAATAATGAATCATGTGAAGGATGTCTCCTCGCAAACCACACTAATTACCATTCTCAACAAATAAAGCATGGAGAGCAAAAAACTTGTTGGATTTTATTCATATTGATGTTTGTGGACCAATGACGACGCCTTCACATCACAACAATAGGCATCCTTTTCATTAGTGACTTCTCTAGAATGACATGGGTCTATTTCTTAAAGGCAAAGTTAGAAGTCTTTGGAGTATTCAAGAAATTCAAGGCCCTTGTTAAGAAGTAAAGTGGAAAACAAATAAAATTACTTAGAAGTGATCGTGGCAAGGAGTACACATCTCACGAGTTTGACAAATTATAGTCATACATCAAAACATTATGATGTTCCAAATGGAATATATGCATGGATTCCTATTTTAAAATGATTTGTCTTTAATCTTAAAGGACCCAAATAAGTATTTTTGGGAACTAGAATATTATTTTTCTGTTTTGCACGTTATTTCAAAATAAAGGAAGAAGCTTTTGGGTGTGCACCAAAACTTGATAAAGTATGGTTTGTCAAATTAAAGGGAAGTTTTTAAAATGAAAAGAAAAATTTGATAATATTTTTTTTTTCTACTTCTCTTTCTTTCTTAAAGTGTCAAACTCATGGGCAATTTAATTTTTTTTAAGTTACTCAACAAGGAAAAGTACTTCTTTATACGGCTTTTATTTATTTGTTATGATTTCTAAATTTATTGTATTTCACGTTTTGAATTATGCCTCTTGTTTCCCTTTAATAAAAATTATGATAACTATTATTTATTTGTTTTGTCTTTTTTTTTTTTTGCTTATATTAAGGGGGAGAAATTATTCAATCATACATAGCTCTTTTTAATAATGATCAAAAAGGGGAGAAATATGTTTAAAGGCTTAATTATATTTATCTCTTGTCTATTAATATATTTTTCTTTAAGTTATGTATGAATTACAAATTAGTACATATTACAAAAGGCTTTAAACCAAAGGAGTTTTTGATCATCATAAAAAAACGGGGATATTGTTAGCATAAAGATAAAAAGAAGAAGTTTTGGTGATGTCTCAAAGTCAAGTCTCAGGTGTTCTTCTTGCAAGAAGATCTTCATAAAGACTTGTCTTGTGTTAAAGCTTTTGTAATTTAGTAGATTTATGTATAGGATGTGGTTTATCTTTGATTCTATTTATTGTTTGCCTTATGTTACGATAAAATAAGTTCAATAATAGAAATTTTAAGGTTTAAAGTTATAGACGAATTTTACCTTTGGAAATATCGGTCGACAAATGAAATATGTATTGTTGGCAAATTTTTCCATCTTTAAAATTCGTCGATATTAAGTCAATCAATAATTAAAATTTTAAAATACATCGATAAAATCAGTTGGTAATTGAAATTTACTTATGAATTTATTTTTTTCTAAAATTCCGTCAAAAATTTCAAGAATATTTGTTGTACTTTTCCCAATCTTTATTTGATAATTATTTCTTTTTTGTATGTCAACTTTTTCACTCTAAATCTTTATTCGATAATTCTTACACGTATGTCTTTCTAATTCATACACATATTTTTCCATATTTTTCTTCAGTGAGAAGGAAGGTAATATAAACATTTTTCAGACTCGGTGTGTTTTTCCAAAACAAGGTTTAAACATGATATTTTAATCAAACTCAAAGTGGCTGTTTTTCCCTAACAAAAATTCATTAAAGAAAAATTTGCCTTGATGCTTTCCTCCCCTTCTAATGTGCAGACCAAAGATGAACATTTGACACATAATATGCTCTTAATCATTCAGGACTACTCATCCTTCCTTCCTTACACTCCTAAGTTCAAAATCCGTTCTATATCAAGGATTTTGGATGTTACTTTGTTTTGTTGTTTCATGGCGTTCTATTTTTTAACATATCAATGTTTGCTGAGACTACTTTTTTTAATGTGTCTTGGCAAAATATTGAACCTATCCTTTAAACATTCCTCGTGCAATGTCACGATAACCAAGGACAATAAATTATTCATCACTCAAAATTTATTCAAATGGATAAAGGCTAATCAGTAAGGCTCATTTCACGTATATATGAATATGTTTGATTTTTAGCTATCAACATTGTATGCAGACATGAATTTAAAACTAGTAATATTGAAAAATTGTGTTTGATTTTAAATTAAATTATAAAATTTTAGTCCTATTTTTTAAGAAAGTTATTTTCAATAAACTAAATTATACTTGGAGGGTTTCACACATGACAAAGGAAGTTCAGAGGTGACTAAAAAAAAAAACTCCATTAATGTTTTATGATACATGAACTGAATATTTTATAATTTAGTTAAGAAAGTAAACATAATTTTTCATTGTTAAAAAAACATAATTAAAAGTAATGTACGAGTAGCAAAAAAGTTGAATCATTCAATAGTAATTATATTGGTTCATCTCATTCTGAATAACGTTGAGTTCTTATGATACCAATTGCTGTTTTACAGAATAATATTAGGTAGCAAAACAAAACAGAGGAAATAAAATTCTGAAAGAGATAGAATATACGAGTTGNAATAAAAGTAAACGTTATTATCCTCAATATGCAGGGCCAATTACTTATAATACTTACAGTAACAAAAAAAGCTAATTGAGATTCTCGCAAACTAATTTACNGTTATTATTCTCCCGAAGCTTAGGAACATTTATTTTGACTAAAAAAACTTTATTCAACAACTAAAACAAAAAAAATAAAGTAAATAAAGATGACAAGTGGAGTATAAGAAAGAGCAAATATTTACCAACAATCCTTCAAATTCAACGTAGGGATTTATATCTGATAATTTTTGAGCTTACAATTTAAAAGGACGCTTGTTCTATTCTCAGCAATTATAGTTAAAAAGCAATTTACCTGCATTATATCTTTTCCAATGGCCTAAGCTTCGAACAACAACCAGATACGATGAGAGTTTTTAAAGATCTCAACTTATGCATCTCTCTTGGGAGATAGCTTAGACTTCTGCAATCCTTCAAATTTATTAATACTATATTGGAGAGATCACCAATGGATGAGTGTACCTTGAGCAATCTTGGACAATCTTTAAGAATGAGCTGTTCAAGACTTGGTAGTCTGGAAAAGTCAGGTGTTTCTTTCAAGTATTTGGAGTGACTAAGATTAAGAAATTTTAACCGCTCTAAAACCTGCAACCATAGTTTTTCGACAAAAGATTAAGAAAGATAAAATATGCGTTAGTTATAAACAGAACCAATTATACTATTTTTATTGTAATTAAACAAATAGTTTTAAAAGAAAAGGCATGTAATGAATACCACGCGTTGTTCCCAGAGATAGAGAAGACTATGCTTAAAATCAATTGCAATTAAATTTTCCAAATGAAAGTCCTTTGGAATGTATCTATAAGGAAAGCCTCGCCAACAAATCCATCTCAGTTGTTTAGAAATGTGCCCACAATCTCCCCTAAGTTGTACATTATCAAGTTGTAGCAGTCTTAGTCTCTTCATTTCCTTGAAAGCATGAGCTTCAAAGCAACCTCTAATCCTGGAATGTTTCAGGGACAATCCCTTGATAGCTTCTGTCCCCTGTTATGAGTATAGCGAAGAAAAAACATTAAGAAATCCCTGAGTAATTATTGATTATTGAAAATTAATGTTGAGTTTAACAAGTTAACAAACATGGATTACACTTAAAAAGAAAACACTTTCAAAAGAAGTTTCATAATCATATAAATAATGTTCTTACAGTATTCTCTTTCAGTACATCTTCTACGTCATTCTGAAACCACAATCGACTTCTTTTCCCTGGTTTCTCTGGGCATTCCTGACGAATAATTTCTCTTCCCATATCTTGTAACAAAGAATACATTTGAAGTTTGTTGTTCTTTTCAACTTTTATGAGGCCACGCTCTATGAGAAGTGTTATTCCAATATCAGCATGTAGTCCACACCCATTTAATATCTCTGTCACATAATCTCTGTCTTTGCCAATAAAGAAACAACATACATCCAGAAATATATCCTTTTCCGTATCACGTAAATCTTCAAAACTTATTTTTAATACACTCAGAAGTTCATTCGGGGGAATTCTTTGTAGTTTCAATAATACACTTTCCCACACTTCTATTGTCCTATCACATAAACAAGAACTAAGGCACTGAAGAGCTAGCGGTAGTCCTCTACAATAAACAACGACGTTCCTTGCGAGTAAACTCCATTCCTTTTTTGGTTTTGCTACTCTAAAGGTATGCCAACTAAAAAGCTCAAGTGACTCATTTTCGTTCAAAAGATGCGTTTGATAAACATAATTAACTTCGAGTCGGTTCCACAGGCTAACATTTCTAGTTGTAATGATTATCACAGTTCCTTGACCGAACCATTCACGACTCCCATATAGGTTTTCCAATTGGTCAAAGCCACTCACGTCATCAAGCACAATGAGCAACTTTTTTCGAGAAAATCCATTCTGGATCATAGTTCTTCCCATCCCAACGCTATTCACCTCCAACTTGGATTTTAGGACATCAGAAAGAAGATTTTCTTGCAAAGTAACATACCTTTCATAACGAATATTCTCAATAAAACTCTTACCAATGAATTGACGATAAATTCGATTGTAGATGGCTTTGGCTATGGTCGTTTTACCTGATCCTCCCATTCCCCATATTCCTATCATACACACTTTGCTGGATTCATTTTCAATACATTTAATCACTTCTTCCACGCGGGACTCTAATCCAACTGGATATTTGGTAATAAACAAGTCTTTGTAGTCCAGTAATGTCTTAATGCGGTTAACAATTACGTCTACAAGTTCAGCATCATGCCTTCAAGATCATAATGTGTTACCAAAATTAAAACACAACCTTAACATGTGCTTCATTCACTCTCAAACCAAAGAAAGTATGAAGGATTCATTTTTTTACCTGAATTTTCTGACATCCCAACCAGTCATACCCGCAGCTGTGGTGAGTGCACGGCTCCACTTGCACAACGCATGTTCCACTTGTTCTCCTGAATAGCTTTTGTGTGCAGCTTCTTCCAACGCTTGTCCAAAATCAAACATCTGATGAAGTATATCAAATAGGTCAATCTCGTAAAATACGGGCAGAACTATTTGGCCAAATGTTTCGTGGCATTCAATGATTTTTTCAAGCTCGAGAAGACAGCAAGCAGATTCAGCGTATGATTTGGAGAAAACAATTATTGTAATCTTAGTGCCTCCTATGCCTCGCATCTGCTCTTCCAGCTCCATTCCCTCATGCAAATTCTCCTGGCTAATCAAAGTTTTGACTTGATTTTGTAAAAGGACAGAGTGGAGATGAGAAACAAACCTTCTACCGACGTCTTCTCCACCAAAGTTGATGAACACATCGTATATGAAATTGGGATCTGATGTTAGGAAGGATGAAGATGTAGACTCCATCCAAGGAATTGAAGTCAATTCTTCAAAGATAAAGCAATAATGTAAAAGATTAATATGTGTTATATGTAATCTCTAAGTGCCTTATGACTCATCCAATATCACTTTACTAAATTCCATATGTTTTATATTTTTCCTCCTGAACACGTCTTGGTATGCATGCGTTAAATTTTTAGAAAGACATTTAGGAGTTGCAATTGTTGACTTTCGATTTCAAAGAAAAACTTTAAATATTAAAATATTTATGTTGTTTAAGTAAGACTTTTAAAGAAATTACGATATTCTATCAAAACTATTAAAAAGATTTAGAAAAGGAAACACTTAAATAATATTTAATTAAGATTTTAAAGGAAAACAATAGATGTTGTGTAGAATTCATAGTTTTTCGCTTTCTTTATTCTTTCATTCTAACACAAAAATTTTAATGAAAGATTTAGGTACTTCATATAATTTTTTTTACGTTTCTTATGAAGCTGTGTCAAGGAGTTTATAATTTTTTTAATTACGTGAAGAAACTATCTTTGTTAGACACCAAACTGCTTCCCTAAAAGCCATTTAAATAAACGAATTCTCCATTTTTAAGCATTGGTAAAAAATGACTATTTAAAAACACGATACAAAATAAACTGAAATCTATTGTTAAATAATGAATGTAAATACAACACATTATTGAGAAACAGAGAAGCAGTCTGAACATTAAATTACACTAGTTTCTACAACAAAATTTAATTAAAATAAATGGAACATGATTTATCATGAGTAAGAAAAGTTATAAATTCTGATAAACTCTTTGTAGTTGTTCACATTATCTCTTCTTTGTTGATCTGTAAACAAAGAATATGGGAAATCCTAGGCCAGGTTCATCCCTCCATTCCTTTCATAGCTCTCTTGTAACAGAGATATTCACTTATGCTATTTACTGAAAGAGAAAGAGGGATCAATTCCTTTTGTGGCAACAACTTATGCTTCAAAAAGTTTGCAAACTGTAGATTTTAAAGAGAGATGAGATATTTAAGTTCTACACCATTCAAGCAAGAAATGTCTCTCATGCACAGTGCCACAATGACGCAAGAGAAGTTGGAAGCAATTGCTTTTCCACCTAGGCATATGCGAGATGTCTTCTCCAATTTTTACTTCTGAAAGAAACTTAAGAAACTGAGTACCCCACTGAGTGATGGATGGTAGTGTGAGTGCCCAACAGTTAAAGATCTCAAATTTTCGTAAATTGAAAGGCTAACCCTCTTCCGCAAATGATTTCAGACATAGTAGCCCATGAACAATCAATTCTTGAAGGCTTGTGAGGGTGTTAATTTGTTTTGGCAAACACTAGTTAGAAATATTTTGATATACAAAAATTGAAGATTCTTAGGGTAAACTTATATGTAATATAATTAAATGGGTTATTTATTTGCTGAGGAGTTTTGTCTATTTTAAAGTGCAAAGATGGGCATTTAAATGTAGTGTTTATTAGATAATAATATGTAATAATTGTATTTTAATGGTAGAGATTATGTCTTGGAGATGAAAAGTCATGATGTAAGTCTATAAATTATATGTTAGAAATTAAAACAAAACAGAACATCAAAACAGAACTTGTTTTTAGTTTTTCAGTTCAAACAGTAGTATATAAGCTTTTGTATACTTCATTTGAAAGTAATAAAAAAGTCTAAGAGGTTACTCAGTATACCTGTGCTCTCACTATGTGCGTCTCTGTCTTTCTCTGATATCTCGTGTGTGTGTGTCCTTCACCGGTGAAGCGGTGGGTGTGCGGTGGCGTTCTCTCGTAAGAGACAATCTCTATAGAGCGTCTCACGCTCTTCCTTCTCTCTAGACACATCTCAAACTTACTTACTCTCTCAAGCACGTGGGTGGTCTGTGTTTTATCAGACTTTATTACTTCATTTCGCTGCTTTACCGTTTTTACCCTTGGGTTTTAATATGGTATCAAGAGCGAAGTTCTGAATACTGGGGTGAACGTGAAGTAGGTGTTGAGTTCTTTATCTGGTGATTGTGTGTATCCAGAGAAGAAAGGAGGGTGACTTTGGCTAAAGATTATCAAAGAACCTGAAAGAAAGTTGCAAGATTGAGATGGCTGGATTCGGAGGGATTCAGGGACCGCTACCTATATTTGATGGGGAGCAGTTTGCGGATTGGAGGATCAAGATGTGGGCTGTGTTTGGGTTCCAGGACGTGTTGGAAGTCATTGAAGATGGCGTGCCTGAGTTGAGTGAGAAGGCAACCCAAGAACAAAAGAAGGAACACAAGATGCTCGAAAAGTCAGACAGTAGAGCTAGATTTCTAATATACCAATGCATAAGTCAAAAAATCATTAACAAGATTTCCAGTGCAGCCACGGCAAAGGAGATTTGGGGAATACTTGTGAAAACCTACGGTGATGGGGATAGGAATGCGAAGGTAAAGTTGGAGGCACTTAGGAGGCAATTTGAGAATCTGGTGATGGAAGAAAATGAAACTATGGCAATGTATTTTGACAAAGTGCAACAGCTAGTGAACAAAATGAGAGTTTGTGGTGATAAAATGACAGATGAATACATGGTTGACAAAATCTTGAGGTCTTTAACTCCCAGATTCGATTATGTAGCAACTGCCATTGAGGAAACCAGAAGAAGAGAAGACATTGGTTCGGAGGAGTTGCTGCATTCACTAAAGGCTCATGAGCTACGCCTCAATGAGCGCAGACAGTGCCATGAACAGACCCTGCAGGCCAGATCTCAATGGAAAGGGAAAAAGGACTTCAAGAAAGGAGGAAAAGGAGGTAAGAAAGGGAAAGATTCCAAGGACCAGCAAGGGGAAGAGTCCAGTGAATTACGTAAAACAAAAAATCAGAACAAAGGGGACTGGAAATTTGACAAAAAGAAAGTAAAATGTTACAATTGTCAAAAACTTGGTCATTTTGCCAAGGACTGCTGGAGTGGTGAAGGGGCTAAAAACAAATGGCAGAAGAAGGCCAATCTGGCCCAAGAAGAAGAATCAGATTCCGAGGCAGTAATTTTGATGGCCTATGATGATGAGATAAAACCATATAGCAATGTTTGGTACCTTGACTCTGGCTGTTCCAATCACATGACAGGGAGAAAGGATTGGTTTGTAAGAACTCATGAAGTGAAGCATAGAAAAATCAGACTTGCAGATAACAGGGGGTTAGAGGCAAAATGTTCTGGTAGAGTGGTGTTGAGAGATGAAGGAGGCAGAGAGGTAATCATTGAAGAGGTATTGTATGTACCTGGATTGGAGACTAATTTACTTAGTCTTGGGCAGTTATTACAGAAAGGTTATGAGATAAATATGAAGAACAATTTCCTTAGCATCTTGAATAAAGAAGGGAAAAAGCTGATACAAGTTGAAGTGTCGGAAAACAGAACATTCAAGCTGCCAATGGAGGCAGTAAATCACCACTGTTTTACTACAGCATAAGAAAGGGATGAGTGGTTATGGCATTTGAGGTTTGGACATCTTAATTTTCAAGATTTGTCAATGATGAGTCAGAAGAAAATGGTGGCTGGTTTACCAAAGATAGATGTTCCAGGGACTGTTTGCAAAGAATGTATTCAATGCAAGCAGACCCGTGGCAGTTTTCAGAGATTTTTGCCTAAGAAATCTGAAGAAAAACTGGGACTGGTGTATTCGGATGTGTGTGGTCCCATGCCAATAGAAACATCTGGTGGCAGCAGGTATTTTGTATTGTTTGTAGATGATTGGACCAGGAAATGTTGGGTTTATCTACTAAGAAGGAAAGGAGAGGTGTTTAAGCAGATCCAGAAATTCAAAAATATGGTTGAGAGGCAAAGTGGACAGAAACTGAGGGTGTTGAGAACTGATGGAGGAGGGGAGTATATCTCCACAGGTTTCAAAGACTGTTGTGAGAAGGAGGGGATAGTTCATGAAGTAACCCCACCTTACACGCCTCAACATAATGGGACAGCAGAGAGGAGGAATAGAATTATCCTAAATATGGTCAGGTGTATGCTGAAGAGCAAAGGGCTGCCAAAATTTCTATGGGGTGAGGCTGTGATGACAGCAGTGTATGTGTTAAATTTGTCTCCAACAAAGAGACTAAATAGGGTGACACCAGAGGAGGTTTGGACTGGAACGAAACCAGATGTCAAACATCTGAAGATTTTTGGCTCCTTATGCTATAAGCATGTTCCAGATCAGTTGAGGAAGAAGTTAGATGATAGAGGAATACCACTGATCCTAATAGGATACCATGCCACAGGTGGATACAAACTGTTCGATCCTAAAACAGGGGCTGCTATAATCAGCAGAGATGTAAAAATAGACGAGGCTGGACAGTGGCAGTGGGATGATAAAAGAGCTGAAGTACCAACTATTGAGTTGGTAAGAGAACCTGCAGAAGACTCTGAAGACTGTAGGAAGGAGGAGAGTGTTAGGAGGTCCTCTCGGGTTACTCAAGTGCCAACACACTTGAGGGATTATGACCTAGCTTATGAAGCTATGATCTCAGCAGAAGGGAATTTCACGCATTTTGCTTTGACAACAGAAGCAGAACCAATGGAATTTGAGGAGGCTGTGAAGGATAAAAGGTGGTGCATGGCTATGGAGGAAGAAATTGGTTCAATTGAGAAGAACCAGACCTGGGAGTTGACAGAATTGCCTCTTAACAAGAGACCCATTGCACTAAAATGGATTTATAAGACTAAAGTAAATCCACAAGGTGTGGTGACTCGGTACAAGGCCAGATTGGTGGCCAAAGGTTACTTACAGCAAGCTGGGATTGACCATGGGGAGGTGTTTGCACCTGTGGCAAGGATGGAGACTGTGAGACTGGTAACTTCAGTTGTTGTACTGAACAACTGGAACTTACATCAGTTAGATGTAAAGTCTGCATTCCTAAATGGAGATTTGGAGGAAGAGGTGTATGTGGACCAGCCTCAAGGTTTTGAAGTCAAGGGACAGCTTGACAAAGTATACAGATTGAGGAAGGCCCTGTATGGGCTCAAGCAAGCTCCAAAAGCTTGGAATCAGAGGATAGACGGATTTATGAGTAGTATTGGATTTGAGAAGTGTGTATCGGAACATGGGGTATATGTTCAGTATTATGAGGAGAATGGGAGAGAAGACAGGGTGATTGTGTGCTTGTATGTTGATGATATGCTGGTTACAGGGAACTGTAGCGAGAGGATTGTTCAATTCAAAGCTAAGATGTTGCATGAGTTTGAGATGAGTGATCTTGGTCAGCTGAGTTATTTTTTGGGAGTTGAATTCACTAAGACTGATGTGGGAATGTTGATGCATCAGTCCAGATATGTTCTGGACATGTTAAACAGGTTTAATATGTCTCAATGCAATTCTACCATTACCCCAGCAGAGGTTGGTATAAGGTTGGAAAAAGATCCTAAGGAGAAGGCTGTAGATCCTACTGAGTATAGGAGAATGGTTGGAAGCTTAAGGTACTTGTGCAATACAAGACCTGATATCAGTTTTAGTGTGGGTTTGGTCAGCAGGTACATGCAGAATCCTAGGTTGTCTCATTTGAATGCTATTAAAAGGATTCTAAGGTATCTAAAAGGTACAACTAGTTATGGAATATTGTTGCCTAAGTGTGGATCAGGTGAAGAGGTAAGAGTCACTGCTTACTCTGACTCTGATTGGTGTGGGGACAAGAGTGATAGGAGGAGTACAGCAGGGTACGTGTTTTTCCTAAATGGGGCACCAATTTCCTGGAGTTCTACAAAGGAGCCAGTGGTAGCTTTGTCTTCATGCGAAGCAGAGTATATAGCAGCTTGTGAGGCTACGTGTCAGGCAGCCTGGATTAGTACATTGATAAAGGAATTGAAGATTGATGGAGGAGAAAAGATCAGACTGCCTGTTGATAACAAGTCAGCCATTGATTTGACCAAGCATCCTACCTCACATGGTAAGAGCAAACACATTGAAACTCGGTTTCATTTTATAAGAGAGCAAGTCAGAAAAGGGGTGATTGAGGTGGTATACTGCAAGTCCGAAGACCAGATTGCAGATATACTCACCAAAGCACTGAAAGGAACACGATTTCTAGTACTTAGAAACCAGATCGGAGTGAAATATGTTGAGATCAACGCAGATCATGCAAAGGAGGTAACGAAAACCTAGGGATTTCATCTTGGTAGGTAGATCGGCTCAAAGGAAGAACCTTTACCGGTTTTTTTAACCGGTAGAAATGGCGGAAGTACGCCGGAGTTGGTGAAAAAGTGGTTTTTCTTTGGTTTTTTCGTTTGATTTCAGTGTTTTGTTTTAGGAGGAGTGTTAGAAATTAAAACAAAACAGAACTTGTTTTTAGTTTTTCAGTTCAGACAGTAGTATATAAGCTTCTGTATACTTCATTTGAAAGTAATAAAAAAGTCTAAGAGGTTACTCAGTATACTTGTGCTCTCACTGTGTGCGTCTCTGTCTTTCTCTGATATCTCGTGTGTGCGTGTCCTTCACCGGTGAAGCGGTGGGTGTGCGGTGGCGTTCTCTCGTAAGAGATAATCTCTGTAGAGCGTCTCACGCTCTTCCTTCTCTCTAGACACATCTCAAACTTACTTTCTCTCTCAAGCACGTGGGTGGTCTGTGTTTTATCAGACTTTATTACTTCATTTCGCTGCTTTACCGTTTTTACCCTTGGGTTTTAATATTATAAGTGTCTAGTTTACACATAATATAGCAAAAATAAAAGCAATACAAAGAAGTGAACAAGTTTTTCACATACTAGTTTAGTTTTGCCAACAAATTGGCCTTAAAGCTAGCAAGCCTTAGTGTTTGAGTTGAAAAAGAGCTAAAGAAAGCTTGACTGTTTGAGGAAGAAAGAGTGAGATAGCCATCCTTGCAAATAGTGTGTTCTTGTCTCAATTGACAAAGAAAGTCAACTATAATAATTCGAATATGTGGATGAAGGCTCTTCTTGAACTGTGCGATGTAGTTGAAAGCTAGCAGATATTAAAGAACAAACGGTTCCCAGGTTGTTGAGTCACTAATACAAAAAACACTTTCGAAATCGCCTAATATGTTTTGATTTCAAGAAAAATGATGCCTTTCAAAATGCAATGTTTTTTTTAGAAAATTTTTGCACAATTATAGACTTCAGTTCTAAAATAGTTATGTAAATATTTTCAAAAATGCTACCTGCAGCATTTTTGAAAATACTTCCAAATCTCTAGGCCTCAATTACTTAAAAAGCTAAAGGCTATAATTTCGCAAATATTTTAAAAAATTCCACTAGTGACATTTTTGAAAGTATTTGCTTAATTATAAGTTTTAGTTCTTTAAATAATTGAAACCTATTCGTCTTACATTCCCATCATAGCTTTTGCATTTATGTCACTGCCCTTTTCCTTCATGTTGCATCATTCCTCCATGTCGCCACTTTCGCTGCTACTCTCTTTCCCATTTCGAAAGAAACTAAAGATTCGTTCTCTCGTCTTGTTTTTTTTTTTTTTTTTGTTTCATAATTCTTTCTTCCTAATGTAGGTAATGTGAGGGGTGAGAAAGGTGGTGGGGACTTTATTTGTTGGTGGGGAGCATAGTTGCTCTACGGTGGTTTTGGATGAAAAATACTGAGAATGTAAGGATAGAAGAAAATGAAACAATAATTTTTTTTTAAAAAAATATATATATATAAGGAATAGGCTTTGGTTCAAGAAAGAACTAAAGCATAAAGTAAAGAATATGCTTCGGTTATGACCTGAAGCCTAAAATTTTACATTTTTTACCTTGTCTGAGAATGCTTCGGTTAAAGAACCAAAGTATAATCTCCAAAATAATCAGTGTCGAAGCCCTTACCTGCACTAGTGTGTTGAGAAAAACACGAGTAAAGGGAAAAACAACTTTGTACGTGTTGTATCGAGTTGTGGAAGAGTTTGACTAGGAGAAGATAGAAAACATTATGTCTTCAAAAGAAGCAAGGATCATTAAGGAGTTTTTATGGCTTGTAAAGTAGTTAGGTTGTCAAGTGAGTTTGGTTTTTTAAGACAAGCAAGACTCACTAAAAAGAAAGGATATCACATAATGTATATGCAACAAGTTATTCAATTTCTTGATCGCCTTTTACATTCTTTTGCTTACCTCTTTACAACCTAGGATAATCTCTATAACATTGAAAATGTTAAAAATATGTCGGTCAGGCTATTTTTCTAATAGATTTTTCGACAAGCCGAAATTCATCAGTAAATATGTAGTTGGTAATATTTACCAACGAAAATTTATATCCATTCGGTTATTACGAAAGGAAAAATTCATTAATAAATGTTGCGAAATGATTCACCTTCTTCCTCCTCTCTCGGTAAATATGCAGTCGGTAATATTTACCAACAGAAATTTATATCCACTCGGTAATTACCAAAGGAAAAATTCGTCCATAAATGTTGCAAACTGATTCACCTTCTTCCTCCTCTCTCCTTCTTCTTCGTTCTTTTAGCTTTCAATTTTTTTTCTTGTATCTTTCTTAACCTCTTCCACACAGGCACCACACCTCAAAGGAGAGAGTCCATCTTCATTCCAAAACTAAAACAATAAAACCTCAAATATAAATTAATCAAAAATGAAAAATAAGAAGGTATCAAAGTAAAGGGAAGATCAAGTTCATCCGATCTACGGTGATTATACGTGGCTCAAGATTTGCATCTTCAAGCTGTTGTAAAGGAAGTTTGATGGTGAACATTGACATTGCTTCAACGACATTCTATTATGTGTGAACTGGTGTCATGGTAAAGCTTGAATCTGCTTTCGCATTTGTTAGGTTCATATTCAGGTGCTTGCTGCAAATGGTGGTTAGGTGGCTCGCAAAGATTTGATGTTGAACGGTGGCTGCATTGCGATGGTTCTCTCATGGTTTCATGTATGGATTACGTCATTGCTAAGCCGAATCAATTTCAGTCCTTGACAATAATGAAACAACGCGCAAGTCCATCATATAATTGTCATAGTTATCTCGACCTTCCTTCTTCTCTGTCACTGATAACGACATAGAACACCATGCTCGCCAACAGAGGCTCTATCCAAATAAGGACACATGATGGTTGACTTAGTGTTGGCTAAGGTTTATATGTGGAGTTATTGGAGAAGAAACCCTTGGTGGTTTCTAAATTGAAAAAGTTGAAGATGGGTTTCTTATGGATTTTACTTCGTGCACTTCTCTGAAATTAATCTTTGCACCTCCACATGTGATATCTTGAAGAAAACTGGTGAACGTTTCAGGTTCAACTTTTCATACTCGTTTCATATTTGGGTAAAAAATTTGTCACTCTTTTTATCAACAAATTTATCGATGAAAAAGTTCATCGATAATAGGAATTTTAAATTATTGACGAATTTTAAGGTTTAAGGTTATGGACAGATTTTACCTTTGGAAATATCTTTCGGGAAATGACATATGTATTATCGAAAAAAATTTCCATCTATAAAATTCGTTGATAATAAGTCGGTCAATAATTAAAATTTTGAAATTCATCGATAAAATTTGTCGGTAATTCAAATTTATTGATGGATTTACTTTCATTTCTAAAATTCCATAAAAAATTTCAAGAATTTTTGTTGTACTTTTCCCAATCTTTATTTGATAATTCTTTTTTCTTTTTGGTATGTCAACTTTTTCACTCAATAATTTTGACTAGATTTTTCCTATTCTTATGGTGCACGTATTTTTTCTAATTCACACACATATTTTTCCATCTTTTTTTACAATGGGGAAGGTAATATAAACATTTTTCAGGCTCGATGTGTTTTTTCGAAACAAGGTTTAAACATGATATTTCAATCAAATTCAAACTGGCTATTTGTCCCTAACTCAAATTCATTAAAGAAAAATTTGCCTTGATGCTTTCTTCACCTTCTAATGTGCAGACCAAAGATGAACACTTGACACATAATTAGTCTACACAGAGCATATGCTCTTAATCATGCAGGACTACTCATCCTTCCTTCCTTACCCTACTAAGTTCAAAATCCGTTCTATATCAAGGATGTTGGATGTTACTTTGTTTTGTTGTTTCTTGGCGTTCTATTTTTTAACATATCAATCTTTGCTGAGACTACTTTTTTTTTAATGTCTTGGCAAAATATTGAACCTATCCTTTAAACATTCGTTGTGCAATGTCACTATAGCCAAGGACAATATGTTTGATTTTTAGCTATATGTTGGAATAAACTTAAATTTTAGAGATTTATTATTTTATTAGTTTTGGGTCTAGTAATATTTGGTTTGATTTGATAGAGATAAAATAGGAATGGGTAGTTATGATTTGTTGTTTATATAGGTAGAATATTATTTTATGATAGAATAAGAAAATTTTATTTTTAAGTAAGTTGATATTTTATTGTCAGTTTTTATTATTTGTACTTGGCCCAAGGCCCGATTTGCACCTATTTAAAGGTTGCTAAGGTTTAATGAAAATCACCCACAATGGATTGAAGAGTAAAATTATTTGTGTGGGTCACGTTATGAGTTTGTATAGTGAGATTTTTCCAACAGTGGTATCAGATCCTGGGAGAGAGTCAAATATCAAGAGAGAAAGTCTGAGTGTCCGAAAAAGATAATAGAAAGAAAGAAGAGAGAGTAAGAGATGGTTAATCTTGCAAACAGTGTTTTCCTGATTCGGAGTCAACTATGGTAATTTTTGCGGTGAAAAAGATGCAAGTGAAGGACATTCTACGAGATTGTAGATGAAGGATAGGTTCTACGAGATTGTAGAAGAGTCCACAACGGTGAGAAGATAGCGAAAGATGCATCTTCAAAAGACGCGTACAAGGGACAATTGTGTTAAGCGGCTTCGAACTCTGAGAAAGGGTGTCTTGGTGACCAGCTCAAACGAGTATAATGATCCCTATACCGAAAGTCTTCCTGGAAATCAGGTAAGCAAGTTTCGTTAAGATACGGCGGTTCGGGTTTTGGAGGCGCACCAGCAGCAGAGATTTTAGCCACAAGTGCTTCAATAAAAGTTTCATTCGTCCACTGACACAACGAAAGATGAAGAAGGCAAAGGCACCTGAAGTTGAACCCTTTGACTTGAATTCTCAAACTCCTTTCCACGGTAACCATCACTGCTTTCTTCTTTAATCTCCACAAGACCTCTCCCTATAGAATATTTGTCATCACCGTATTCCAGGTCTATCTCGTCATGCTAAAAATGATTCCGGAGATGTAAATTTTGTAAGAAGTTGAGGTGATTCTGGAAAGACTCATTTTCAAAATGAACCATGGGAGGGCTAGATATTTCTAAAATGGAGCAAGCTTTCTGCAACTTCTTCAGTAGGATTGACTCTTTGTTCACCTCACGAGCATGTAAAGCCATAGATGAATATAATTCAATGAGGACTTTGATGTTGGCTACAGATAAAAATTTCTGATGCTTTTTGTACATATCAGTTGTAACTTGCAAATGGAACACAGAAAAATGCCCTCAAACTCGTATCAAGCTTGAACTACGTAAGTCTTAAAAAAGACTTTCTTGAAAGAAATAAAAAAATTAATGGATTACAATTTAAATTCCGTGGATGCATGTATAGATTAAATACTAGAAATTTAGTGCTTGTGTTTTAATTGTTAACTAATATACATACAACAAAAGCAATAAGTAAACATATGCAATCAGTAGTTGCATCTTTCAAACACAGAAAGATCTCTTTCCATTCCTCTACTTGCACGGGAGAAAAATCAAAACCAAAAAAAAAGGGAGAGAAAGGGGATAACAGCCGAAGCAATGTAGATATGAGATTGGTTGAAGTCGCTTGTTCTTCACTCCCAATGGCCATCGCTTGCTCTTCACTCTAGAGGCGACGCACTCGCATGCGAGGTGGAAGTCGCGCTCGCAGTCATCGCACATGACGAGGTGGTGGTGGCTCTCAGCGATAGGGTTTTGGCGAACAAGGAGGAAGGCGAAGGGATCTCGTTAAGGTGTCTTCGGTTTCGGGTTTGGTCACCTTGAGTCTTTGCGTGGAGGGGGAGATTTTGGAGTCGAGGTAGGTCTTCGCCGCCTCGTAGATTTGGTTGCTCACAAGACCGCGACAGCGCACTATGGAGGCCATCTCTGATGTACGACATGAACTCCGACAGAAGGATCTCGCTGGCTACCGAAGGGATGATGTCAACACCCAATTTCGTCTGAGAAAGTAAATGATTAAAATTAAAGAATAAGAAAGTAATAATTAATAGTGGGTAAAGGAAAAAAAGAAAATATTAAAATAATCTTCCTTAATGCATGACAGATCCCTTTAGAATATTTTTGAAATTTTGTTTTATTTGGTAATAATTTGAATCAACATTATGGCAATAATTACAAGCAATAATTAAAAATAATATATTGATTGTTGCATTCAGTTTCTTCCTAAAGAGAAAAATATGATTTCCTTTTAAAATGGACAATTTTCTGACAATTATTTATTTTTCTTCAATCAAGACCATTTCTTTCCCTATTTTGTTAATTGAAATTAATTCGCCATTAAGGCAAGATCACAATAATATTACAAATGTGTGTATATAAATACGCACCTTGTAAAAAAAAAAAAAAGAGGAGGAGGAAGAGAATTGAATTTCGAGAAGAGAACATAAGGGAACAAAAAAAAGAGAATGAGAGCTTTCTGGTTGGTAAGAAACTTTAGGTCCAATCCCTTTTCCTTTTTTGGTGCGTTGTTTCTTTTCTTTTTCTGCCTAGTTATCTTGTTTTATTTTGTTTATTTCCTCATTTATTCATTTCTATTTTGATTTTTATTTTTTATCTTCATATTTATGTTTACTACATTTTATCATATTTGAATTTGGTCATAGCCTTTCAAACTTTTCCTCACCGATTTGGTTTTAATCTTTCATTTCATTATATTTACTTTTTATTTGTTTTTTTTTATGTTACTTTATGGAACCCTCATATATTAACTCATGCTATTTTGTTTGTTCATCACACATGCATTTTATTTGTACAATTTATTTTACTATTATGCTATTATTTTATTGTTATGCTAATATGTATTCATTTTGTTTTAGACTTTTATTTTATTTTAAATATTTATCTAGTTATCATTTTTTCATAAATATAAAAAAGTATAAAATTAAAAAACGGGAAGAAATAGATTTTCATAGCTCGTAGGGTTTAAAATTCTTCTTTTATTTGATAACTAAATATGGTCTTATTTCATTTTAAAAAATTATTTTCATATAATAAATTAGGAAAAAATTTATAAAATTACAAAATATAAAAATGATAAAATTTTAAAATCAAAAATGGTTCTTGAATATTTTAAAGGTTAAAGCACATGTGTGATCGCACGCATCGTCCTTGTGCTAAAACCTTTTCTTCTCTTTTTCTAAAAATAAATAAAAAAATGTTTTAAAGGTTAAGCACATGTGTGATAGCTCGCATCGTCCTTGTGCTAAAACCTCTTACTCTTTTCTCTAAAAGAAATAATAATAAAAAATATATATTTTAAAGGTTTAAGCACATGTGTGATCGCACGCATTGTCCTTGTGCTAAAACCTTTTCTTCTCCTCTTCTACAAAATAAATAAATAATATTTTAAAGGTTAAAGCACATGTGTGATCGCTCACATCGTCCTTGTGCTAAAACCTTTTCTTCTTCTCTTCTAAAAAATAAACAAAAAAAATGTTTTAAAGGTTTAAGCTCATGTGTGATCGCACGCATCGTCCTTGTGCTAAAACCTTTTTTTCTTCTTTTATAAAAAAATATGAAAAAATATTTTAAGGGTTAAAACACATGTGTGATCGCTCGCATCGTCCTTGTGCTAAAAAATCTTTTCCCTTTCTTATATAGAAATACCAAAATATAAATATTTTCAAACAACAAACAATCTTTCCTCTAGAACTACGTAGCTTTGATTACTCATTTTGAGAATACGTAGGAGCAAGGTCAATCCTTGTCGGGCACAAAAAATAAAAAAAAAAATTATTTTGTTTCTTTAGAGTTTTATTTTTAGGAATGATTAAACATTTTGAAAACCACATCGAATTCGCATTTCTAATTAAAGGTACTGGCCTCGGGCAGGCATTGTAGGATGCTAATACCTTCCCTACACGTAACTGACTCTCGAAACCAAAATCTGGTTTTCATAGACCTTGCCTTATCATTTTATGGTTTTTCTATAGTTTTCCAAAATAAACTATGGTGGCGACTCCAAACTCTTTTTTCAAATTTCGTTTCTCTTTTGGATCGTCGTCTTGTCGCGATTCCGGTTGCGACAGATGACCAATGGCGGGAAGGTTTGAATTGGGCGTTGAAGAGGAAAAGAAGGACATTATGGCTGGGCTGAAGAGGAAAAAAAGGATATTGGGATGCCTTTAGCGTTTGGGAGTGCAAACTTTTCAAAGGTAAAAATGTGTTTAACTCGGTTATTTACTTAATAGATGCCTAAACCTCCATAATATTTTAAAAAATAAAATTATTAATAATTATATGCCTCGGTTATACTTAAAATTGAAGCATAAACATGATATTGCCTCGGTTGGAAGATAACCGATGTTGTAAAGCCAGGGTTTTCTGCCTCGGTGGTTCTCAGAACCGAGGCAATAGCCCTATTTTAAAATGTCTGACAGATAAAAAGTTCGTTTTTGCAGGTGGGCAGTAGAGTTTTCTGTCTCGGGTGTTATCAGAACCGAAGTAGTAGCTCCCTTTAGGCATCGGTTCTAGGACAACCAAGACATATACTTTCACTAAAACTATGAAAATGTCACTATACTTTATTGCGCTTCGGTTTCAATAAAATTGAGGCGTATATAACACGTTAAAAAACCTATTTTTTACTAGTGAAAATTATAAACATGAAATATCTATACTATATTTCATTTTTTAACTAATTTCATAAGTATAATTTTATCACCACAATTATATAAAAACATTTTATTTACTATAATATAAGAATTTAGTAATTTAGTGTTATTGTCATCACTTTTGTTTATCTGCATCTAACATAGATCAAAATTCAAAAGATGAAATATCTATACTAAATTTCAATTATTATCAGTTTAATCTTTGTTTTTTTGTGTGATCTCTTTCAAGTGATATATTATAATTTTATTACTGTATAGAAAATATTTAATTAGAATTTATAGAAAGGAAGTAAATATACATTTAAAATAATTTTAAACTTGGATATTTTTTTTATAATTTTTCAAACATATTTTTTAATTTTATTAACTTTGTTTCATTTGCAAACTTAATAAAGATATTTTAGATCTCAGAAGATTATTTGATACTCTAATTTGAAATATTTAATATTAAGTAATAATAATACATTTATTTGATATTAAATATTTAATAACATTGTTTTTTGTTTTTTTATAAAAGATTGTTATTTGATATTTAAATAGTAAGAAAACATATATGAGTACGAATATTAATATATACTGGTTACTGATATGGATAAAGATTAAATAAAAATGTGATTAAATATGTTTTTAATTTTTTTATTTAAAAACTAAATCATATATGTAGCTTACATTTTGGTATCCAAATTTTGAAAATAAATTAATATAACTTGTTTAACCTAATTACTTTAAATTTGTTCTTACACGTAAGATATGTTTCTCAAACGACAATATAAAATATATTTAACATATAAAAAAACTTAATGTAATTGAATTAAAAAAATCATATTCATTTGTTTTTAAAATGTAAGAATTAAAATATATAAAAAATTCTAAACATAGATAAATTTTAGTTTCACGTCAAATTATGTTTAACCCATAAAAATATTACACCTATTCAAAATAAACATAAAAGTTGAAATAATTTTTTTTCTTTAAAGAAAAATATGAAATAATGAAATATTATTCCAAACAAGCATAGCCTTATCGAAATTGTTGTGTTATATAATAATCCATGTCGAAACAACCTTAACTCCATGGTCATAATTGTAATGTCGGACTTTTGAGTGACCCTGTTGACCTCTAATATTAAATTGATTGTTGGGAGTGGGAACAACATTCATGGAGAGGTGAAGTTGATTCGTTTTGTGATTCCATGAAACACACAGTGAAAAAGGTTATTAGTAGGAAGTAAAATTTAAGCAGAGAGTTTGTTGGTAGCGTAGTGGAGAGAAACAGAGGAAAGGGTTGGAGTGAGTGAGACGTCAACAGAAAAAAACAGAGATGGTCACATGTGACTGCACAAAGCACAATGAAGAGCATGGATGCGCGTGCGTCTGTGAGGTTGAAAATAAGGTAAACGCATTCACGAGGAACCCCTCCCAATAACTCAAGGCTACTTAATGCCTTAAAATAATACCCTTTCATCCTTCTCTTCTTCATCTTCAAATAAATCTCCACTTCTATAATTTATTCATTTCGTTTCATCCAATCATAGATGCATTGCTCAAGTTTTGTGTATTTCTTTTACTCAATTTAGTTATTTCTAATAGGGTTGACTGCCTTTGTTTTTTATTCAACAACTCAATCAAATAAAACCTAATTCTATGGATTGAGTTTTGGTCATACAAAAAATATTATCTTTTAAAAATATTTTAAAATAAATACTTTTAAGGGTAAATTGTTATAAAAATGACAATTTTATATAATTGAGTTTTAAATTGATAAATATACTATTTAAATAAGAGCGAAATATGTTTTTTTATCCCATAACTTTCAATAAAATAGTTTTTTTTTTTCAAATTTTTAATCTCAACTTTATAATGTGTGAATTTAATCATTTTAATTAAATTTTGATAAGTTTATTTTACATTTTATGATAACATTTGAGTTTGTTACATTGTTTGACATTTTTTTTTTCAACTTTTAAAATTTTAAATAAATTTAACAAAATTTGATTAAAATAATTAAATTCATATAATTTTAAAAACAAGAGACTAAATTAGTTCAAAATTTTAAAATGAAACTAATTCCAATTTTTATTTAAAATTAAGTAACAAAACCATACTTAGCTCTTTAAATAATTTTAAGTTGATGAAGTTATAAAATCTTAATCTAATTCAATGAGATCATAAATATAATAAACTTTGAGTTATAATATTAGAGTATCTTAAGGTTATTCTTTAAATTTTTAATTTCATTTTTGTAAACACTACTTTTAATTTTTTTTTTTTTGTAATTTATGTGTGTATATGTATGTATTTCTAAAATAGAAAAAATATGTTTTTTTTACAATTCAGGACCTAATTTTTATTTTATTTTATATGAGCGTGTTCTAATGAAGAGATCTTATGTAACACAAATCTTAATCTTATGATGTAATGTATACTTCCTATTATGGAGATATTTTTAAAAATAATACCTAGGACCATAAGTTCGAAATATAGATATCATAAAATCCTCTCATTAATTATAATATATTATACGACAAAATTAAAGATTTTAAGTTTTAAATATGACCATAAATCATAAAAAATAGAAGAACTGATTTTTTCAACAACCAAACAATATATTAATTAAGGTTTGAATCATATAAAATCCTTTAATTTAGATAAAGATAGTTAAAAAAACTCTAAAAGTAATGATAGAAATACATTCAAATCAGAAACTCAAATTTGTTGAGTTCCTTATACAAAGTTTGAATAAAGTTACAAAAGTTTGTAAGCAATATTTGATTTAAGTGAAGTTGTAAAAATATGGATTATATAATCTAATTGAAAATACTAAAGTTTAGAATATAAGTGAGAATAATAATGAGACAAGGTAACATGAGAAATGTGAAACCATTAATAAGGAGGCGTAAAAAATATCCAGTGTAGACATTTACACGTGATCATATTGAATTTATAATAATTAATTATCCATGTCATTAATTTTTTAATAACCAACGGACATAAGTAATCATTTTGGTTAAGAAAAAAAATTAGAGATATAATTAAAAGTGATCAATTTGTCCAATAACCTAAAACCAATTTAACAGAAATATAATAGTTGCTTGTTTAAGGGGAAGAATAAAAATAAAAATGATGAAATTAAAGGAGTCCGTTAAGTAAAATAAAAATAGAAAAAGAAAAAGAAATAAAACTAAGTAAATTTGATTAATTTATTTATTTCATTTTTAATTATTTTTCTATTTTAATTGAATTAAATACTTTTACATTGGAGAAACTGAGGAATAATTATTGTTTGCTTGTGTTAAAGTTAGCAAGAAAAAAATACAAAAAAAAAATCGATAATTATATAAATGATCAAATTAATAAAAAAATATTTTACAATAAACCACTCTATTTTTCTTATTTTCTATTATATTTTTCTTAAAAGTATTATTTTTATTTTTTTACTTGGTTAGTTTTTCATAAACTTAATGTAATACATTTTTATTAATTTAGTATGAATAAATAATCCTCTAATATAATAAAAATCGATACATTTAATTTATATTATGACAAAAAAATTAAAATCTTAATATTAAAAAATAAATTTTATTAATTATTTGAATTTCATTAATAACTACTATAATTAAATATATATTTAATATTTAGTAATGGTGATTTCTTTATTTATAGATGTGTAGCTTAAATAATACAAGAACAGCAATATTTTATTTTCTTCTCTAATACTAATAAAAAAAATTGAGGAGTGTCCAAAGAAAGAAGCAACCAGCTTTAACCTTTAGTCCTTTTCTGATGCATTGGAAGACACATTTTAGCAGCAACAAAATAGCTGATAAAAGTTCATCACACAATTTGAAATTGAATCCAAACAAAAGGAGAATACACTTTCACACATTCTTGGATTCCATTCAACTTCTTACATATTTTAATATAAATGTTTACTTCAAAATCTAGTACTTTTATAAATTTTGCTTAATTTCTGTTAAAAAAAATGTTGGTATCCTTTTTGAGAGAATTCATGCATGGTAGCATTATTTTGTTTTTATTTCAAGTGTTAGCTCCAACAGAGGTAAAAAGGCTACTCTGAAGTACTGAATCTATGACATGCTTGAATAAAAAAGCTTGAGATATAAAAAATACATTAAATCCTTAGAACTACAAGAAGAAAATTATTAATATATTTAATAAAAGAATTTCCAGCTTTAACATTCTTTTATGAGGAGCCTTTTTCTGTGACATTGTCTTGGGATATTACACAGAACCAAACAAAACAACCAACACATAATCCTTTGAATTTTCACCTTACTCTTTGTTTTCTCATATCCTTACCTCTTTGTCCCTCTGCTTCTCACTGTGAAACTTCTTTATCTCCTTTCTCTTTATTTTTACCTCACTTTGCTTTCATTCTCCATACCCTGTCAACTTCACTTTTTCTACCCTTCTCTCTATCTTTCTCTCACATCACACATTCTCCTCTTTTTAAATCCTTCACTTCCAACTCTGAGAGCCTCAACCATAACCCTTTTTCCTTGTTCAGTCATCACTCAACACACTCCTTCACTTCACAAACACTTTGTGTAGCTGCAATGGAAGTAAGTCATAAGTCTTTGTATTGTATTGCTATTGTTCTACATGTTTTGTTATGCTACTTGTTTGTTTAACTTTCATGTTTGAGTTTATTGATGATTTTGTCTCTATGTGATTCCCACTTGGTGTATGTTTTGATGTAAGTTCTTAAATTTATATATGAAAACTGAGGTTTTCAGTCAAAATTTGAACTTGTTAATGTATTCTTTAAAGGGTAATCAGTAATATGGAACTGAAGTCACTCTCTCTAAACTGATAGAAAAACCAGAGTCAGAAAATCAAGCGTAGTGTTATGTTTTGGGGTTACTGATACTTAAAAAAAAATTATGGAAGTGACTGAACAAATATGTATGAATTTTTAAAACATTGTGACTATTTTTCCTGTGATAAAAGAGTGATTTTTGTTGCTGATGTGTTGATTTCTTGTGTAGGAATATTACTACAAGAGGCATCATGTGCCAGCATTTGGGAGCTGGGATTGGAATGATAATCTCCCCTTCACTCAGTGCTTTGAGTCTGCAAGACAAGCTGGTTTGTTAAGATACAGTTATTCTGAGTCTGAAGATAGAGATCTTTATGTCACTGGTGACTTGTATGAGAATGATGTTGTCACACCTGCTATGATTGTTGTTCCTCGTAGAAGGGTATGTGTGTGTTCAATATGCTTCTAAGTTCTTCTTTTTCTGAATTTTTCCTTAGTGTTTTTTTCTTAGGATAAACTTCTTATAAATGAGTCATGCATGAGTTTTTATTTTAGTTAGTGGTGAAACTGCATATTTCTTCTTCACTCTGTGTTGGCTTAACACAATTTGTTTCTGGTTAGCTGAAAGAGAAATGAGAGTTCCTTGTACAGAAACAAGAGTTTTTTCTGCTAGAGTATAGTTTAATCATTACTTGTATGAGTCATTCACGTTAATAGGAGATTATTAAAGTGATTAAAGTGACACTCAAGTATTGCTCTATAATTAACCTGTGTGCATAATATTAAAGGCACAAATTAGTTAAACAGTTCATTGTCTTTTCAGCATTTTTTATGTTATCTTGTGCTTGATCATGATAAAGGGTCTTGTATTTTCAATTTTGTTAAACCAAGGTTGGTGCATCAAAAGAAGGTGAAAATTAATGACAAGAAAACGAAGTTCCAATGTTTCATCCATATGACAGGGTTAGATCATGAGTGTTGAAAAACAAAACAACTTTGTCTTCTTCTTTCTCTGTGACATTTCTTTATACTATGTAGACACACTTTATTGTGGGCCCTACTATAGTAAATGACACTCATGATTCATGCCACAGGTGAGAAATTATTAACACAAACTTTTCCAATAGCACACAGATTGCTGGTGAAGTTGTGTATCTGACAATGATTAACAGTTTTAAATTAATACTTTTATAATAAAGTATGATTATAAAGAACTTAGTGCAATAGGTGCAACTTTAGGCTTTATTGTCCATGTCAATTGGTCACTAAAAACACAGACAATGGGATCCATTGGTGTCATACCAAGGTGGTAAAGTAATCAAAGATGAAATTTCCAATGTAATGATGAGTAATGTAGCATACAATGAAGGGTAAACATTCATGTCTAACATCTTCAAAGGTCACTTTCTTTTTTTTTCTTCTGATGGGGTTCTTAACTTGTTGCTGACAATGTAGGAAAAGGTACGTTGCCAGCATGAAAAAGAAGCAAAAAAGCAGAATTGGGTGAGTAATGTGAAGGAGCTATCTAGCCCAACTAATCCAATTTCAAGACCAAAACCAAAGCCTGTTGATGAAGACTTGTACAAGATATCACCAGAGCTACTTTATGCCAAAACTAGGAAGGTCTTAATTCTTTAACCCTTTTAACCTTTCTTCTCCACTAACATTAAATTTTGGTTGAGCTTTATTGCTTTCATAATAATCTCAAAATTCATTGCATATTCAAAACCTTTTCCTATTGAATCTTTAGCAAAAGTTTTGATAAATTTCCTTTTGTTATTGTTATTTAACCTTTTACTTTTGTTGAATGCGTAAGATATAATAAAGGGTTGTGTTTCTTGTCCACTAATCTCACATCTTTGTAGAGCTTTACTTTCATAATGTCAAAAAATAATTGCATATTCAAACCTTTTTCTTTTGCATCTTTTTCCAAAGTTTTAACAAACTTCCTTTTCTAATTTTCATTTTATAGTATCTTCTGCTTTTGTTGAATGCAGAAGATAAAGGGCTGTGTTTCTTGTCCACTAAGCTGACATTTTTGTTGATCTTTAGTCTCATAATGTCAAAAACTCATTGCATTGCATGTTCAAACCTTTTCCTTTTGCATCTTTAGCAAAAGCTTTCTGTCTAATTTTTATCTTATTGTATCTTCTGCTTTTCTTGAATGCAGAAGAGAGGATTGTGTTTCTCTCAACTAAGCTAACATTTTTGTTGAACTTTACTCTCATAGTGTCTAAAACCTTTTCCTTCTGCATCTTTAACAAAAGTGTTTGACAGATTCCCTTTTTGTGATTGATATCTTATGCTTTTGTTGAATGCAGAAGAGAGGGTTGTGCTTCTTTCCAAGCTGTTTGATACCAACATGCATTGCCTGAGATTCAAGGAAACATGAGAGGAGCCAATGTACATACAAGTGAAAATAGAGAACAGATACTTAATTGGATGATATTTAAATCCAAAAGGGACCAAGAAGATTTCACCATTATATATATAGTCACATGATTACTGTGGCAAGCTCTTTTGTTGTTTAGTTATTCTTTGGTTTTTACTGTTTGGTTTTTGTTGGGGTGTTTTAGTTTGTCTTTTTCTATGTACTTTTGGGTGACATCATTGATGATAGGTCTTCAACTTTGGTTGTAAAATCTCTGAACCAGAAGTTTAAAGATGCCTTTTTTTTGTTCCTGTCAGATATATTCCTAAATCATGAATATTCATTTCATTGAGACCTATCATGTTTAACCTAATATTAATCTTCCATTAGTGCTGTATGAGATATATTAATATTATTTCTCTGTTGGAAAAAGGAAAAAAATGAGAGTTTGTGGTTTCTAAAATTTGAGATGAACCTATTATGTCATCGTTATTCATTTTCAACAGTTAGATTATCAATGCAAGTTTGATGAAGGAATTATTCAAAATTACAAGGATAAAATTTTCTTAATATTTAAAATAAAAAAGAAGAAAATAAAAAATGTATTTACTAAAATTAGTTTAAATTAAAAATTATTTTTAGAGATAATATGATAATTTTACTTTTAAAACAACTTATTTAATTTTTTTTCCCTTTATCCAAACATACTCGTATTGTATTTTTTGGTGTTATCTTTATTTACAGGTAATTTATTCCTGTACATCTTTCTTCTTGTACCCTTATAAAAATATTCTCAATTTATCTTTTTTGAATTACAAAATTCAAAAGAAAAAGATATATATGGATTGTGTAATTTAGATACTTTTACAAATTAGATTTTTTTTAAAACTACTTTTGGATTACATAATCCAAAAGTAAAAAATAGTTAAGAAAAAAACAACTTTTCAATTGTAAAAACATTTTTAATTTTTAAATTGTGTAACATAAAAATATTTTCTTAAGATTTTTTTATTTGAATTGCATAATGTTAGAGTATTTTTTACTTTCAGATTTTGCAAAGGATAAAATAATAATTTCCTTATATAAAAGTGCAAGAAAAAATATACAAAGGTGCTGGGAGAAGCTGCCATATTTACATTATGTATATCATGTGGTAGGAACTCTTGGTCCATTTTTATTGCATGGGCTGAGTCCAACACAATTCACATGAGGCCCAATAGCTATTGAAAAGTTTTCATATTTCGTAATGTATTGTTACTCAAATGTACAGTTTTAGTAAAATGAGTTTTTTTAGACTAATTTCTCGATAACGTTTTCTATAATAGAAATAAAAAATGAAATGTGCTTTTATAAAAATTAAAACTTATTTTTCAAATTTTTTTTTTAATTGTGTACAAACTAATTTTAATTTTTAAAAATACTATTTTTATTTTTATTTTAATATCTTAAAGGCTTTTTAAGAAGAATTTTGTCCTTCTTACTCTTAATATAGAACTTAGCCTGACACGTGTTCTATTGAGAGATATATTTAATTTATGTAAGTTTTTATTTTATATTATTAAAATATTTACAAAGTTCTATGGAAATTTGTGAACTTTTATAAAAAAATTAAATTAAATTTAAATAATTTTTATAATTTTAAAAAGTTAAATAAAAAAATATTTCATTTGTCTTGTAATTCTGTTATATATATATATATATATATATATATATATATATATATATATATATATATATATATATATATATATATATAAAAGGTTTAATTGATTCGGAGGTTTCTCTTTGTACAGTTTTAGTAGGTTTCTGTATTTTGAAATAATTCAATTTGGTTCCATTTATAAAAAATTGAAGCAATACAGTCTCTGTCGTTAAATTCTATGGACGACATCAAAATTTTGTGGACGACATCAAAATTGTTGTCTGATGGCTAGATGAGGTGGCATTTGAAAAGCACGTGGCACATATTTTTGTAACCTTTTACAATTCCTAGCATCATCACACTCAAACTGTACTACCACCAAGCCGTTATTGTAGAGCCATCCCAACCAACACACAAAATCGCAAAAACAAAACCCTAGCCGCTGCGACTACCATGCTCATCACCATCAACATGCAAGCTTCTTCATCCGGCAACCATGGCAGCCCAAAGCACCCTCACCGCCATCCTCATCGGCAACCGTCCTCTCCAACGCATCATCAACGCACAAGCCGTCGTCGTAGAACCACCATCTCGCACCTTCATCTTCTCCAGCAAAACCACCACAGCGCTGCACCACAACCCAAAATCGTGCAAGCTTCGAGCCTCACTCACGTAGACCATCATCGCGAGGTCACCATCAACACCTCGTCATCCTCCAAGCTCGCATCGGACCACCACCATGAGCAGCGTCGCTTCTTCATTCACGTGCAACCATGGCCATCTTCCATTGACGCTTTATGCCGTCATCCTCACCACCTGCACTCAGAAAAACCAGAGGACCAATAACCATCACAAACATAGAGATCCAATTCGAAGAAACCCTTCGAATTCTGAATCGCCAATCCGCAAGAGGCCACCACGACGAGCTTCTCTCGCGCAAAAACTTCCTGACGGCGCAAGTTCTTTTTCCCCAATCTGGCAAACCTTAATTTTGGGTGGGGAAGGGGATGACACGTGCCACATACTTTTCAAATGAAATGCCACCCACCTAGCTGTAACGCCCCGGCAACTTACAGGGACTGCTGACTTCCCCCACACATCAACACGAGGCTTTCCAGTGTGCTTTGTCCTCACTCACACACTTTCCGCGAAAACTTCCCGGAAGGTCACCCATCCCATAATTACCATATTTCTTTTTTGTGTTTTGGTGATTTCTTCTGTCCATTGTATTTCTCTGTATTAATTCATGTTCTGGTGATTGCGCGACCATAATGTGTTGTATACTGTGAAGAGTGGTTTTGTGGGTAGGTATATTATTTTCTTAGTGTATGTTTGGGTGCACTATTATTCTCGATAAGGTTGAAAGGAAACGAGCAAGGTATATACGTGTTTTAATGATAATAGGGTTTTCAAATTTTTATCAGATATTGCTCGGTAATACTTTGTAGTGTTTGGAATGGCTAATCGGTGTTATGGATATTTTGTTGTGGTGGAAATCCATGTTTTTGAAATGTATACAAAGTTATTTATTGTGGTTGTGATCGAGGGTGAGATAGTTTTCCATTTATTTGTCTTGGTAGATCTTGTAGTATATGTCAGGTTGCGAGTATAGATTGAGTTTTCCTTGAGTGGTGCTCACAGTCAAGAGTCGCTGCGTTATGAGAAGGTAAGTATTCAAGCTGTAAGGTTTATTATATTATTCTGATGGGTGTTATGATATCTAAGGTGGCAGTCAGCAGTCTCTGTAAGTTGTCGGGGCTTTACATTAACCACCAGGCAATAATTTTGATGCCGTCCACAGAATTTAAAGGTAGGTACTGTATTGCTTAAATTTTTCATAAATAGAGACCAATTTGAACTACTTCAAAATACAGATATCTACTTAACGCAAAACTGCACAAATAGGGACCTCTGAATCAATTAAACCTATATATAAATAGAATCATAGGATTCTTAAAAAAAATGGAAAAAGAAATTATTGGAGATTGCATCAATTATTTCGGACAAAAAATTAGATTGATAAAATCACAATTAAATTATGTTAAATTCTAAATGAAATTATTATTAAAGAAATTATATTACAAGTTACAATTAAATGATAACAGGTAAACTATTATAGTAGAAATAAACCATATTGTAAATACTAAACAGCAGCAAATTTAATAGAAGTTGCAAAATAAAAATTAAGAAAATATTATTTCCTTCCTATATAATATAAAAAAAACAGAATAAAAATAAGATATGTTTAATGATGAATGTGATGAAAGGCAACCTTTAGTGACACCCTAAATGAAGAAGCAAGTATGAAGCAGTGCAAAAGCATGTGTTGGAAGGTCCCATTGTGATTCACTGTGTATTTGCAGTATAAAGGTATGATTCATAAGTGGACCTAAATTATGATTCTTAGTGTTGTTAGGAGCACTACCAAAAACACCAAATTATTCAGCTAACTCACAATTATTTATTGCCAAAATCTTCCCTTTCCTATCTCCCACAACCCCCTCTCTCTCATTCAACCTTTTTCTAAAGAAAAAATAATTACAATACTGCTATTTTTTCCATCAAAATTACTTTTTCTTAATTTTGTAATAGATAATATACTTTGATAATATTTTTTTGACAACATTTTAATATCATCTACGTATCATTTTGTGATTGATTCAAAATTACTCTATAATCAATAATAATAATCATAAACACCAAAATAAATCAATTACAAAATGATACATAAATGATATTAAAATATTGTAAAAAAGTGTTGTCAAAGTATTATTATCCTTTTATAATATAACACATCTGTTTAAAATAAAAAAAATTTGAGATAGAGTTAAATTTAAAATTGTTATCAAACATCTTACTTGCAGCATCTATTTCCAACATTAGGTTTGAATTAAACTTAACTTAGTTATCTTTATAATGTGTTTGAGAGGAAAACCTGTGATTTTAAAAGTAGAAGACACAAAAGAAAAAAGAAAAACAATTTTGAGGAATGATAAAGAATGTTAATCTGAAAAGAATGGATTGAAAATTTTCCGTGAAGAAGCCAAACAGTGCACACCACCAACTTGGATTTTAGAAAAAATATTGCCTTTATCTTTCACAACACTCACATTTTCATACTTTGGTCCACCCCATCTCCTAAATTGAAGGATTACCTTTTTTGTTTTTTGTGAAAAAAACAAACATGTAATGTAATTAGTTTATTCATACTTTAGAAAAAGTAACGCGTATGGGTCGATAATCTTCATGAATTAGTTTCTGAACATAACTTTCTTATATGAATAATAATACCTTGAGAATATTATTTTAACAACATTTTAACATCATTTACGTGTTATTATATAATTAGTCTAAAATTACATCATAATTAATAATAATATCATAAAAATCACCATAAACTAATAACAGAATAACACGTAAATTATGTTAAAATATTGTAAAAAATAAATGTTGTCAAAATATTATTATCCTTTTTATATATTATACAAATTAAAGCTTTCAATCTTTAAGTAAGTATATTTTAAAAAAATAATTCTTTGACACACCTAAAATTTTTATATTTATTCCATACTATCCTTTTTTAATATTTTATGACCATTTTATCTTTATACTTTGCATTAAATAAATGTAAAAGTGTGTCATGATATTATTAATCTACCTTAACCTGTTTTGTTTCAATAAATGTTCCGTGATTTTGGTCTCCTCTATTTCTTTACCTTCAAAATACAGTTTTTAGAATTTATGGAAAAATATTAATTTTCGTTCAATATTCAATTTTCTATATAGACACACAAAAAGCTAATAATGACATCTATTTTTTAGTCCTGCTATTTATATTTTTTAATCATTTTTTATAAACACAATCAGCTTTATTAACTTTAGGAGTTGTGGTTATTTTGATAAAAAAAAAGTTACAAGAGCTTTTATTATGTGATTATAAAAATTTATTAAAATATTTTATTTTTATTATTTTGTTTTTACATCTAATCACATTTTTTTTAAAAAAAAACTTATTATACATTTTAATATTTTTTAGTTTTATTATTATGGTTTAAACCTCTTTTTGGTTCCTAAGTTATAAGCGGATGTTCAGTTTAGTCCCCGTTTTTAAAAATGTAAATCTTTGGTCCCTAAGTTATAAAAAATGTATCAAATGAGTCATTTTTTTACTTGAAATACTGTTTTTGGTTGTTTCTTAACAACTGCTACATCTTTAGATTGCTCTGATTTGTTTCTTAATAATAACAACACTTTAGTTGCTCTTTATACTTTGACCATGAACATCAAAAAAGGACTCATTTGATACATTTTTTATAACTTAGGAATCAAAGGTTTACATTTTTAAAAACGGATATTAAACTACATCTGCTCATAACTTAGGGACCAAAAAGAGGTTTAAACCTATTATTATTTAACTGTATTAATGAATAATTTTCTCAATAGAGCAACTAAACCTTCGAAGTAAATAATTTATTAAACCTTAAATAAATAATCAACAACAATAACAATAATAATAATAATAATACAAAAATGAGGCAATTAAAGTAGCCTATAGGCCACCAATAGTTTAATTTGTTTTTTGGTATTTGGTAGAATGGCAAAATCTGAATAAGAAAAAGTTAAGAGAGTGACGTGAGCTATCTTTTCAAATTAGTACATCACAAATATGTACAGTGTTTCATGTGCTATATTATGTCCATCTCTTAAATCACGCTCAAACAATTCACAAGGACACAAGTTTAGGTAAAGATGAATGCCCATCAGATCAACAAAATAATACCTACAAAATATTTCCAATGTCACATTTAATAAAAATCCTCTACATATTTTGTCATCTAATTTTGCTTCTTCAAATATAAACTATTTTCCATAGCATGTATTTTATAATGCAATCTTCCATTAGCTTCTACAAAGCTCTTTCCTTTCCTATCATTCTCCTCTTTGTCTTTTTATCTTTGGATGAAAATGACATCACTTATCACCTAAAAAATATACTTTACGTTTATGTTAAACTAAATATAAAACACTTCAATTAACGAAAGCACACTAACAAACTAAAAAGAAAACTGATTATATTATATTTAACTATATTATTATATGTTTGGGTATAATATATTATATAAAAGAGTATTTAATAATATAACACAAAAATCAATATTTCTTAAAAAGAAAAAGTCATTTTGTACATGCATGCATCTATAATTGGGAGAAAAAAGCATTAATCCAAAAAAAAAAATTGACTTCTCTTTTGGTACAGTACGAAATAACATAGAAAATCTTAGATCTAATATACAGAAACAAATGGATGCATCTTGTCATTGTCATTAGTCAAGAGATCCACTGCTTGCAAACAATCTTCATCTTTCTTGCTCCTACCTTTGCCCAAAACTTCAGATACTTGTTTCCTTACTCAATAACCTATCCAATTTTTATAATAGACAATGATATTTTGACAACTCTTTTTTAACAATTTTTTGACGTGTTATTATTTTATTAGTCGGTTTGAATTTATGTTTAAAAAAATAGTTGAAACGACCAATTATAAACTGCCACGTATGCGTTGTAAAAAAATTATCAAAAAAAAGTTATTAAAGAGACTTTTTCCTTTTATAATTTTTCTGCATTGCTATGATTTAGTCCGCAGAAAACTTGGATCATATTAATTAAGTTTCATCACACGATTCTTGAACATGTAACAAAAAATTACCCAATATTGTATATTAGAATTGAAAAGAAAAAACTGAAAATGTGTAGGGATCAATTGTATTTGCATCATTCACGTTCTTGAACGTGACTTGTTGTAGGTCCAATTCCTTGTGATCTCTCTCGAATATAGACTTTAATAGACTAAAGTACGTAGCTCCAAATGCATGAAACATTTATAGTTATCATGAGAAACATGAACATATCTTCATGATCAGATAAGTATAAATATTATTTCTAATAATTATAGGTGTGTTAGTTTCACATCTCCTCCATGACTTGTTACAAGCAATCGAACTCCATGTTACCGTTCTAATTTTAAATGAGAAATTTCTATAAGTATGTAATTTAATTGTTTAAGTAGAACATGAATAAATATGTAGATATTCCTTGTTTTGTCCTTATAGTCATTTCCCTTCTTACATCATCTTTGTTTCCATTCTCATATAATACTAATGGAAAAATACAACTTAATGACAATTTATCACGATGGGTGTAGTGTATCTATTATATATAATAAGTTGATCGATGATTTTGTAATAATCTATCATATAATAAGTTGACTTATAACAGTTTTGAAATAAAGGTTGACAAGTGTAAATGAACCTATCACAATAAATCAATGTGATGACACAATTGTAATTGGCAAAAAAAAATTATTACATTAGTTATTGAGTAACCTATCAATAATATATATTTACCATGTTTTTTAATTTGATACTGTCATAGTATATTTGAATTCTTACTTACATTTTCTCTCAAGTAGTTTACAATTTAAGCTTTCTCTCTCAACTTGCATTCTCGTCAACTTCATTGTCACATTTTATATTGGACAATGATATTTTAACACCATTTTTTGACACTATTTTGACACTGCACACGTGTCAAGATGTGATTGGACGATTTTAAATTAAAAAAGTTGAGATAGGGGTATATTTGGAAGAGAAAAATCAAAGTTTGTTTTTTAATTTAAAATCGTCCAACCATATTTTGACACGTGTGCAGTGTCAAAATGGTGTCAAAAAAATAGTGTTAAAATTTTATTTTCCTTTTGTATTCTCACAACTTTCATTATGGTTGTCTTCTTCTGTGATCGCATTATTGCGACGAAATAAGTTATTAAACCCTAAATAATGTTATATTCAAAATTATTGCATATTTGCTTGTTGGTGTTGCTCATATGATTGCTTTTGGTGTGTCGCCATGAGTTGTTGTAGAAGGATGCATCATCAAAGGGTAAAGTTGCAGATAGAGGCGATAGGATTGACCATATAAAGGTTGCTTGGTGTTGGATTCGTCGTAGGTAAAAGAATTTCTCTTTCAATTAGAAGTGACAGAGAAATGAAAAGTTACGGTGTATTTAGCATACCAAATTGGAGTTACTATGTTAAATATTTATACATCTAATATATTAAGTTCACCTTACTATGCTACATTTTTCGCAACATCATATAAAAAATGTGCATTTTTTATATCACCTGAAACTATAATGGTCAAATAACTGTCATAGTAAGTTTCATACACTTGACATAAAAAGCCTCGTGTGAATTGAAAAACTTATCTTTTTTAGTCCTTTATTTTGTTTTATTTGAAAAATCATTTTTTCTTTCATTGTACAATTTTTCACTATCTATCTGTGCAATTTGTTCAATATCATCAACGTTAATTCAGATCCAAATGTACTTTTGCTCTTATGACAATCTTGATTATACATGTCAAGAAATACAACTCTTAATTTAATTCAATAAAATATTTTTTAAAATATACATTTAATGATTTATACTATTTTATAATAACAAAGAAATAAAATATCACTTAAAGTTTAATTTATAAAATATATTATCTACAAGTAATACCTTGTCTGCATTTTCATAGAAGACTGACTAGTTTAGAATAAATAAAAATAAAAAAATACTTGGTCTAACTCAAGTCAAATAGTTTAACCAATAATAATTTTAACAACTCCAATGTGAATACTAAAATGAAATTAAATATATACCCTCAATATAAAATATATTAGTTTCCATTATTTATTTAATATAATATTTATAAAACTAAAAATTATTAGTTACTAAAATAATCACTACTATAAATAAAAAGTTATAATTAATTTGTAAATTAGTTTTTAAATTTAACTATCAAAGTTTTGATTATAAAATTAAATTTTTTCAAAATTAATCACTAATTAATTAAAAACCAATTCAAAAATTAATTCCTTTTATAGTTAAAACTTGATAATTAATTTTTGAAACTAATTTACAAGCTAATTATAATTTTTTATTTCATAATCGTGATTATTTTAATAATCAATAATTTTAATTTCATAAATTAGTATTTAAATCAGCAAATAATTAATTATTTTTTGTCACTAAAACTAATTATCACACACAGATTTTGTTTGCAATTTCTTTTTCTTAAAAGAAATATTATAACATCTATATCTAATATTTATTTAGGGTTTCATCACTGTCTTAATATTCTAAATTTAATATAAAAGAGTTTTTTTAAATATATATACCTGGACAATAGTTATCATCTTATTCTAAAATATATGAAAATACAAATACATGTACCCTTATATTATCATCTGTTTTCATGTAAAAAAATATAGCATGTTAAAGAACATATAAGAAAGATAATTGAAATCAATGGTTGTACAACCCTAGGTATTCTTTCAAAACATTTTATAAACAACATTCATTTAACTCAATTTATACTAGCACAAGAGAATAATATCTATAATGGTATATGTTTGGCTATCAACAGGGTGTAAAAAATCCATTTATGACAAACTGATTTACTTTGCTTTCATCCAATCCATTTTAAATTAATTTTTATTAGAGATTCAATCCATTAAGATCCATTTCATTAAATCTAGATTTGAATATGATGTATACTTTATATATAATTTTTATTAGATATTCATTCTTTTAATATCCATTTTCAACCATAAAAAATTAAGATTTTCAATCTAAATATTCGATCTAAATTTTTAGTTGGACTAAGTTTAAGGTAGAGATGGATTAACTTGAGTTGAAAGTTGAGACAAGTTAACTTAAACTTAAAGTCAAAATAGTTTATCCCAAGTTGAAAATCAAGATGGATCGACCTAGACTAAAGGTTGTGACAGATCGACTTAGGCAAAAGATCAAAATGGACCAACTCAACCCTAAGGTTGAAAAGAGCTGGACAAAGCCAGAGATAAAGATAAGGTAGACCATACTTGAACATCGAGATAAGTCAACCTAGACCGGAGGTCAAGATGGTCGACCCAGTCTAGGCCCAACATCAAGACAAGCCGACCCAGGCCGAAAGTTAAGATGGTTTGAGTTAGGCCCAACATTAAGACATGTTGGACCAAGCTGAAAATTGAGACAGATGGGTTTAGGCTAAAGGTTGAGACTGGTCTAACCAAGCTAAAGGTCGAGACGAGCTAGCCCAGACATAAGGTTAATACAGACCATACCAGGCTGAAGGTCGAGACAGGTTGGAGCTTATCGAAGGTTGAGAAGGATTGGTCCAGACCAAAGGTTGAGACAAGTAGGTGTTACCGAAGGTTGAGATGGTTCAATCCAAGCTGAAGGTCAGCCAAGTCTTTGTTGGTCGATATTCGGCCAAATTACACAAAGACGAGTGAAGTACCTAAAAAACACTAGAAGGAATGGTTGAATAATGTTAATGGAAAAATTATTTTCACAACCCTTCTAATATAGCACATTGTCGAGTTTTGAGATTTTCTGATAAAGGCTTAGATGCTCCACCTAATAGGTGATTATATAAGATGCTTACTTTTAACATGTTATCCAGAATGTACACTACAAAAGTTTATAAGAACTTTCTTTGTTAAAGATTAATCATTTAGTGCAAAAGGTTCTTGTATTTAGAAATAAAAACACATCTGTAGGTTTTATAAGAGAAGTGTTTAGATAAAAGAAGAGATAATTGCACAAATATTTTTATACTGGTTCACTCCAACTAAGCTATGTCGAGTCTCCTCCGAAGAGGGTTTCACTATAATTTTTAACAAGATTACAACTGAGTATTCGTACCACTCTTGGTCTTCTCAGACAAAAAATAACCTCTTGTTACCCTAGACTGGATGAATATTCTCACCACTCTTGGTCTCCTCAGTCAGCAAATAACCTCTTGTTACCCTAGACTAGATTAATATTCTCACCACTCTTGGTCTCCTTAGTCAGCGAATAACCTCTTGTTACCCTAGATAAGAATGAGTATTCGCACCACTCCTGGTACTAAGCAACCTTGCCTATATTTCCTTAACTCAACCAAGTTCAACAAGTGTTTTAATTCTCTTCAGAATTTCAATCAACGATTTCTTACAAGTCGTTCAGACTATTACTCTCGCAAAAAGGATGTGATTACAATACAATGTAATCTATACACTCACAGATGTTTCTTTCTTTTCTCTTTCTCTTTTTCTTATAATCAGTAAACAATATTACGATAAAGCTCAAGAGTATTGTCTTTCTTTTTTTCTCTTCTTTCTTTCTATTCAGATATTTTCTTTTTCTTGAGCTCTTTTTATGCTTTTCTTTTAAGCGCTTGTCAAAGGATGAATATTTTGTTGCGTGTTATCCTCTTGATTCTTCATTTGAATAATCTTATATTTGAAGGGTTTTGGATAAGTGTCCGTTAGACTAAGTTCTTGGCCTTGATTCTTGTGTCTTTTCTTTCTTCGTGTACAACAATTGTTGGTTAAAGTCAACTTGTCAAAGCAGGCATGCTTTTTCAGTACTTTGCTTGAAGTATGTTGTAATTTCTTTTAGACACCACTTCGAGTGAAGAACATTCTATTAATATCTTTTTTGTCTCTAACGTCCACTTGTGATATTTTATTTTGAAGCTTGTGGATGCGTGTAGAGTAGCTCATTTGAAAAGAATAAAGAAGATTGTGCATGCAGTACTGTTAGGACTTTGGCAAGTGCACCAAATCGTTTCAAGTAATAAACCGGTAAGACCAGAAATCGTTTCCCAAGAGACTCGTGTAACGAGACAATCGTATAATTTCTAACTAACCTAGACTAAAGAATGTTTCCATAATTTGAGTTTTAGTGCAATTAAAGTAATTATAAAACATAAATGATAAAAGTGATCTTAAGCACTCAAACACTTTGAAATGGAGAGATTAGAAATGAAATGGAATGATATTGTTGGGGGTATGATTTCACCTACTTCACTCTTATGCATAGAAAATCACTTCCTCTTCATTAATGTGTCAATGTCAATCTAGTAATTTACTCAAACCCCAATCCCTTGGTAGAAAGAGCCTAGACTTCCTCATTAGACTCCAATCCCTTGGAAAACCTAATGATTATTTCCGCATTAAGAAATGAGATTTTAAGACATCCAAAGGTCCTAGTTCTATCCCTAGATACTATTTCCTTTAAGTGTTTAACCCAAGTCAAGGTTTACCCAATATTTCCCAATATCAAGAAACCCTAAATCATGTCATGGGCAGCAACTTCACAACAAGCATTAAGAAAAGACATTAAACACTAACAATCAATGAAAGAGGTATATATTCATTCAAAACAAAATGCTTTACATAAGAGTTTAGTGGTTACATCAATCCCCCAACAATAATGAAACTAGCTCTCCATGAATGGAGAGCTCAAGCTTACAACAATGGTGGAAATGGAAGAAAGAAGAGAACCCAAGGAAGAAGAAGGACTGTTCCCACAGCTCCTAGCTCGCTCCAAGAGCTCCCAATCAGAGAAAATGTGTCTGGGTAGCAAAAGATGGCAAGTTCTTCGTGCATCCAAGTGAAATAGGGCAAATCTGCCATGTCAGCAAAGTTGGCGCTCAAGCCCCCCAAAACTGGGGCGCTCAGGCGCACGTCAGTCACTCTTCAAGAGCTGATGCACTGGCGCTCAAGCCCCCCAAAACTGGGGGGGCTCGAGCCTGATTTCAGCAAAATTCTGATTCTTCGTTTTTGTTGCTTTTCTTGGTTTCCAGTGCCTTCCTTTGATGCATAGACTTCTTTCAATTACCTTAAGCACATAAAAGCAAGGATTAGTGAACAAAATATCTCATTAAAGCTTGGGGTGCAGCCACTTAATCAAACTAAAGGAAAACAAGGGTTTACAAGGTAAAAAGTTAGGAAAGGGTTGACAATTTCTCTTGATTCATCATTGAAATCATGGTAAAATATGTCATTATCAAGTACATATTTCTTTTCTCTTATCACTTTTGTTGTTTTTGAACGTTGAGCATTTAATGTCATTTAATGTTTTCTCAGAACAATAAAGTGCTTTCTGATTTCCTACCCTCGATGTAGCGTTTAACAATTAAACTTTTCTTCTAAAGATACTAAGAGTTGAGTAAATACTTTATCATTGGACGAAGTAATAGTTTAGCTCATGGTATTGTTTAAACTGATCCAAACACTTCTTGTGATTTTGCCTTTTTAGAGCAATAACGTTTAACATTGTTTGTGTTTTCTTTGGTGTTTTAAGTTTTAGTCTTTTAAATTGTTTTTGTCAACGACATTGCCTTGACATTGTTTCGTTTTCCCGAGAGTTAAGTTGAATACCTTTTGGGTATGATAAGCTTTACACATTTAACTTCAAATCTCTTAGATGGTTTTGACTTAACAATCATTTAGTATTGTGTTTGAGTGTTTTGACTTAGTTGTTTTTTTGTTTCCTAAAATCTTAAGAGTTTTTATAAGGTTTTTCTATGTTGGGGATTTTGGTTTTAAGGCTTATGTTTCTTCTTATGGTATTTCCAGATTATTATTTCATTTAATGATATTTGGTTAAACTTCAAAACATGAGAGCATTTAGGCATATAGACGACGTTGTCTTAACAACGACCCCGATCAAATTTTGGTCGACTCAGACTAGGTTGAAATTCAATGGAATTAAGCTAAGTTAGAAATAAAAAAGCTTTCACTGAATTCGACTAACTCGACCTTAACCTAAATTTGGCTGAATTTGACCGAGTCGACCCAGACTGAAATCAACATAATGCATCCAATTTGGCCTCGTCTGAAATTTGGTCGAATTATTTCAAGTTGACGCTGACCAAAATTTTGTCGAATTTGACCAAGTGTACCCTGACAAAATTTTGGTGAAATTCAGTCGAGGGTCTTTCTCGATCGAAATTTGGTTGAATTAAGCTAATTTGATTCTGGTCGAAATTGTTTGAGTCGACCCTAAATGATATTGACCGGATTTATCCCGATCGAAATTCGGCCAAAGTCGATTCCGACTGGAATTCGGCCGAACCATTCCTAACCAAAATTCAGCTGAATTCGCCTAATAAGCTCTTGTCAAAATTCAACTAAATTTGGTTGAGAGTCGATTTGAGCTGAAATCTTGTCGAGTCTGCCTTAATTGAAATTCAATTGAATTTGGCCCAATCTGCCCCAATTGAAATTAAGCTAAATTTAGCTTGAGTCGACTTGGACTGAGTTTTAACTAAATTCAACAAGATCGATTTTAGTCAAAATTCGATTGAATTTGATTAAATGGATCCTGACCGAAATTTTAATAATCTAATTATTTATTTTTATTATTTCATAGCAATGATTAAATATATGAATTTTGGTATATTATTGATAGATCCATTATTAAATACCACACACAATGAACAAATGAAAGAAGAAACAGTTCGTAAAGAAGAAAAAAAAACTCTTTCTACCTTAGACTCTATAAGTACTAATAATAAAATAATATGATTTATCTATCTATTTCTGAAACTCTTTATAAATATCCTAAGATTACATATTAAATAAGTTGTTTAGAATAAACTCTAAATCACATATCTTTCTTTAAATCAGTTATGCTTCTTTGTAAGTGATATAAATTTTGAAGAAAGTATTGTGAAAAGAATTATTGGGAGTGGTTATAAAGTTTGAGGAGGCTATTGTGTAAAGAATTAAGGTATTTTTTTTTTAGAAAAATAACTAAAGAAAATAGTGATGAGAATTAAATAAAGAACAATATTTAGAATCTTTAGTTAATTTTTAATGAAACTTGAATTAAATTAAAAGTTTTTTAAACCACAATTTAACCTCTTTTTTAGTTAGTTTTCCACTTACAACAATAATATTGGTTAACAATAATATTCAACTACAAACATATTTAAGAATATATTTCATTATGTAAAGAGCACTTCACCTATTCTATAGGAGTTAGTTACTATACCATGTAACAAACAATATAATAATTAAAATGTTCATATATAAATAAAGGATAATAATACTCACACAATATTTTTTTTTTTACAACAGTTAAACAACAAGAAATTATAAAAGTCAATCAAATAATTAGAATAAAAGAAAAAAGATAAATCAATTAAATATAATTGAATATATATATAACTAAAACTAAACTAATAAATGAAAATGAAGAATTAACAAATTCTTTAAGAATTCTAGATTCATTCTAGAAGAAAAAAAATAGATTGAAATAGAATAAAATAGAAGCGGGTAGCGAGAATCGAACCCGCGTTATTTTGTGATTGATCCATGGTGGTGTTTATGATTATTATTATTGATTGTGGAGTAATTTTAGACCAATCACAGAATCACACGTTATTCAAATGTTGTAAAGAAAATATTGTCTAAATATCATTATCCATAAATAAAACATGCATACCAAAAGAATGATGTACGTATTCTAAAGTATATTAGCCAACAATAGGATCCATTCCACAAAATGATAATCAATATTCATGGAAATAGATAAGTCTAACTCACTTATAGGCTATTCCGTCAAGATCAATTCATGTTCGAGTTATAAAAAATCAATTAAAACACGAGTCATTTAATTTTTTTAACCATAAAAAAGCAAAAAAATTATTGAAAAAGTTAACTTTTACATAAAAGAGTAATGAGTTATTTTTTTTTAATTACTATGAGCTAAAATAATAAATAAAATATACGTTGTTCTTTTTATTTTAATTTAATACAGTACACTGTATAATAATAGAAATAAAATAAGTACACCAATTGTAACAATAAACACTAAATAAGTAGTACAAGTAAAAGCAACACACAAATAAATGCAACACTTATTATTTAACCAACTCCCAATAATAAGTGTGGCTATTATGCCATAAATGAAAAGTTTTCCAAACAATAAAGATAATTTTAACTCGGCTTTTATTAAACTTAAAGTTGATTTTTTAACCCCATTCGTTTTATTTTTAAAGCATTTAAGTTTATTATGGAAATAATAATTCCAAGTGTTATTATTTTATCTTTTATATAAATATTTTATTTCTTTTTTATTATCTTTGTTCGGGAGATAATTATTTATAGAGAAAATAACTAAAGAATATTGATTCTCTTAATATATTTCTTTGATATTGTTGTTTTTAATTTAGAAATGAGTGTTTATAACTAATAACTAAAGATAATTCGTATCACTTTTCTAATATACTAATAAATCGCCTCATATGATTTATCTGCGTTTTGTGCATTCCATGTGTCATTTTTTTTTATTGTAAGTTGATTAAGTTTATTATTTTGAAAAGAAACTTGTAGTTAATATTTAATTTTTTAAAAATAAACTTTAATAATAAAAACATTTATCTTTTAAATATATTTTTATTAGCATTTTGATACATTATTACTAAAATATAATTGAAGTAAACAGTTTTCTAACAAATCATGTTGATCAAATTCATTAGCTTTCTACTATATAAAAGAATGAGTGAATATACCTATTCTTGAATTAATTATAAAACTGTTAGGAATATTTATATATGAGAGGAGGAACAATAGGTATATTACAGAAATTTTCTTTCTTTCGACCAATACGATTAAAAGAGTAATTACAGAAGATGTTTTAATGTCAAAGTTCATGCTAATTTTATAATTTATATATTTAATAGATATTAAATGTGATTATTTATCTTTTTATCTAAAAATTGTATCTATAAATAAATTTTAAAATGAACTTTTGATTAATAATATAATTGTAGTCCATCTAATAATAATTACCTTTTGTGTTAATTTAATTAGTATTAAAAGTAATATCCTATTAGACTAATCATTTAGCCGGTTAGTCATAGTCGCAAATACATTTTGTGGTCATATTTATCGCATGATCTATTAGAAAGACCGTCCGATTTAAGATTGACTAAACAAATATAAACTTGAGACTAAAACTACCATTGATTTAAAAGGTAAGATTGTATTAATTGTTTTTTATAATGAAATAAAATTAAAAATATTAAAAATATTGAAAAAAATTAAAAAGACATCCATAAAAGACTAGAATAATTAATTTTTTAAAAGTTAAATCAAGTTATAAATATTCAAAAACAACGAAATAATATAAACACACATCCTAATAAGAAAACAAAAATAGTAAACAAACAAAAACAAAACTCCAATAAGGAAAAAGCCAATTTTTTTAAACAGTTTTCAAAGGGGAAATAATAATAATAATAAAAAAACCATCTAGTTTGTCCAAAATTATTGTCTTTACATAACTTTGTTTTCATAAAACAACAATACTCTTATAAGATCCTAACTTCAGAATAAATAATTCAAACTATAATTTTGCTACAAGAAAACTTGAACAAGAATAAAGTCAAACATAAAACCCAAAAACTAACGGTGAGAAGTACTAACCATTTGGTTCATATCATTAACCATGAAACTAAATTTAAAAAAAAGCAACATTTCCAACTTTCAAGGTTCGATAACTTCACTTAAAAAACATCACTTGGAACAGTTGAGATTAATACAACAACTTACACTGATGTAACTGAATAAAAGGGCACTCCCAATACCATGTTTAAACTTAGACATGAAAATTTGAAAAAAAGAAAAGAAAAAAGAAGTCTTTTTAACGGGCAACAACATAAAGGGTCCCACCCCAAATGTTTGGAGGTTCAAACTTAGGACATTATAGTAATAATAATTTGAATTTTCTCACATTTTCTCTCTCTTTTAGAACAACTTTGAACTCTGACAGCTCTGAACTGTCCCATGGTGTTGGCATTGGCAACTCTATCACTTCATACACACACCTTACTTTCTTTCTTCATTCCTACAACCACACTTGAACCAGCCTTTCTTTTTAAGACCAAAGTGAGAGAAACATAGAGATATCAAAAATAAAAAAAAATAAAGCAAGAGTTGGATCAAATAGGTACTATACTATTGCATGACATAGATGCATTGGTACATTTAACAACACTTTCTCTTTCTCTCTTCTTCTCATTCAGCGTTTCTTCATTTCCCATATTGATTCATAACTTTTTAGTTGGAAAAGAAGAAGCTGAAGACATGTCCGGCCACTGGGGGATTCTTGTTTCAGATCCATGGCTTCAGAACCAGTTCACACAAGTGGAACTACGCAGCTTAAAATCCCATGTAAGTTCATCTTGGTTAATGTTTTGTTACAGTTTTTGATATTGCAGAGAATTGTAGACGAATATGACAGATGTGAGTACCCCAAAAGCCTTAAAGTCGTGGCCAAAATCGCGTTCACTAACCCTGTTTTATAACCTTGATCTTTGTTGAAATCCCATTGTGGGGTGTGCAAGAAAATATTTGAATCTCATGTTTTTGTTGGAAATATTTGATTTTTTATGTTGATGTGTTGATTGGGCTTTTGGGTCATGTGATGATCAGTGTGTGTTTGTGTAGTTCATGAGCATGAGGAGGGAGAGTGGGAGGCTTGTGATTGCGGATTTGGCTTCGAAGATGTCAAGGTTGAAGGTGGTGGGAGAGAATCTGAGTGAAGAAGAGAGAGCTTCTTGTGTGAAGGATTTGTATCCAAACACTGAGGATGAAGTTGATTTTGAATTGTTTCTTAAGGTGATTTTTATTTTGTCATTTTCATTTGCTAATCATCTTTTCAGGGTGATGGATCTTGTGGCATCTTTTTGAATTCTGTATCTGCACTATGCATCGCCTTATTCCCTTTTATTTTTTATCTCGATCCATCTGTTTTCATGGTTTCCAATCTTATGTCTATTCAATATCACTGAAATGGTAAAGAAAGAAAGAAAATTACTTTGAACTTCTGTTGCGTCAGAACCTGATGATTATTGAAGACCAGCTTATTCATTCTTTATTTAAGTACTATTAAAAAAAGGAAGTAAAGTAATAAAATGAAGATTACATAGAAAAGTTTGTGTGGTTTTGATTTTCCTTGTTTGAATCATTCATTTATAGCATGTATTTTTGACAATCCAAACACCAATTGCAAGAATAAAAAGAAAATCTTCCTCAACGCAGGTTCGTATTGATAAAAATCTAATCTAAAGACACTTTCATTTCTTATAACTTTTTCACTTTTTCTTCCTTCCTTTTGCAGAAATAATTTGCATAACAGTTTCCATTTTTACTATGTAATGTAAGCTAACTATATTATGAAGTACTGAAATTGATTAAGCTTATAACTGTTCATCTCATATAGAGTAGAAAAACATTAGAAGCATACTACTGGAACAATTTCAGTTACTGTGGTGAATTCAAATTCTGATCCAACTGGAATAATGATGCAATGATGACAGGTCTACTTGAAACTCCAAACTTTTTCAAATTCAAGAACTGGAAGTAGTCCAAAGAACGCCTCAGCTTTCCTCAAGGCAGCTACAACCACATTGCTTCACACAATTAGTGAATCTGAGAAAGCATCATATGTAGCACATATAAATCACTATCTTGCAAAGGATGAGTTCCTTAAGAAATATCTTCCTATTGACCCTTCAACCAATGAGCTCTTTGAAATTGCAAAAGATGGTGTTCTTCTTTGGTAATGCACATATTCTCACTTGCTTTAGCAGTTTAACTGTTCATGGAAATTTTGCTTTAAAAACGAGTTACATGCTGTTGCAGCAAGCTTATCAATGTGGCAGTTCCAGGGACCATTGATGAACGAGCAATCAATACAAAAAGAATACTCAATCCATGGGAAAGGAATGAAAATCACACACTTTGCCTCAACTCTGCTAAAGCAATTGGATGTACAGTGGTTAACATTGGCACTCAGGACTTCATTGAAGGAAGGGTATGTTTGTATTCCTTTTAGTTTTCACCTTAAAAGCATCATTATTGTGGCTGTGTACAATGCAGAAACACAAAATTTAAGTTTAGATTTTATTAACAAATGAAATCCTTTGCTTTGAAATTTGAGATATGATTTTTTAGTTTGGAACCAGTTTCTTCCTTCAGAAAGTTATAAAAATATTGTTGAAATCTGATCAGAATTATTAGATTTTCTTCCAACTCTTTTGCAGAAAAAAGTAATTCTCAAACATGTTTTCCCTTTATTTTAATGATTCTAAACACAGGCAATTTTAATTTATGATATGCGACACTATTTTACAGTCTCGTCCTCTATTTTTTTCAGTGTTACAGAGAAAAAGGGACATTATGATGATTCATTACTAAATCTATTTTATTATATTGGACTCAGAAAGTTTCTGCATAATTAGATTTAATCTCATTTGACATAATTCTGCTTTACTAGCTAGCATAATCTATGTTCACCTTAGAAATGAAGTTTTCTTGAATCAAAGTGCTTAGAAATTCTTTTAAGAGACCCCTGTGTTTAACCTATGCTGAACCGGTAGATAATAATGACAAATTGTGCGAGATGTTTGCCAACTGAAAAACAAGATGTATGTGAAAAGAATAGGGTCAAGGTTCATCTGTTTGATAAGTGAGTTGATCAAGATTTTTTTGAACAGTTTATGATATTTCTGGATTAGTATTTGATCATAGTAGTAATTTCACAGTGAAGTGGTATCTAATTATTTTTTGTTCCCATTTCAGCGTCACCTGGTGCTTGGGGTGATTTCTCAGATTATTAAGGTGAACAATCATTGATTATACATAATTTTATGATTTCATTTGGTTTATGTATGTAAAACATTTCATTATGATTATGAATGAGTTCTAGAATGTCGTTATTTAAACTATGCATTCTAATTTTTTATTAGTGAAATAATGGTGACTGCATAATGCATGTTATATTTTGTGGTGCCTGCTTTTGACATTCCTAATGGTGGTGATAAATTAGATACAATTATTGGCGGACCTTGATCTGAAGAAAACTCCTCAGCTTCTTGAGTTGCTTGATGATAGTAAGGTAACTTACTTTCTTTCATTATCTTATTGTCATTATTTATTGTATATGTTGCCTTCATATTTTTCAAATTAACAGGATATGGAAGAGTTGATGAATCTACCACCAGAAAAGATCTTGTTAAGGTGGATGAATTTCCATCTGAAGAAAGCAGGGTACAAGAAGATTGTCACTAACTTCTCCTCTGATGTGAAGGTAGCTGGGTTTTTCTTATTTTGGTGAAAAATACTTTGTTTTATATCTTTTGCTTTGGACAATTAGCACCACTTTCATTCAGTACTATTTGAATGCAGAAGTTTTGCTTTGTTCATTTCCTTTTCAATAAGAATTTGATCATTTGATTTAGGAAGTGCACTGTTGTTGTAATTTTCTCAAATTCTTTTTTAACTTTTAGAAAAAGTCAACTTTAAATAGAACATAAATTATTTGCATGCAGTGTCTCTGAACATAATTCTTTAGTCCCACTGTCATAGAAAAATTGTAAAACTAGTGACATTTCGGGGTGGTTGCAAATTTTCAACTTTTGGTTTTCAACTGTTAATTTTAAACAACACATGTTACGCTAACATTGATCTTAATTGGTTTTAAAGTCAATTTCAAAACACTTTTAGCCTTCCTAGGTTAGCAACTCCTAGATTTGAACCCTGTTGGTAAAATTTGCTTTTTTTGTTTTAGCCTACTTCAAGTGCATACATGATACATCTATTGTCAGGTGTAGTAATAACTATTAATTTGTGTACTTTTTATTTCATTGTCAAGTTCAAAAACAGGAACACTTTAGAAATAGGAAATACAGGAAAATTATAACTTGAGTCAGTATATAGGTATTAGTTATGATTCAAGCTTCTTAATGCATTTCTTGTATTGAACTTTTATGGTTCTGATCTTGTAGGATGCTGAGGCTTATGCACACCTTCTAAATGTTCTTGCACCTGAATACATCAATCCCTCCACATTGGCAGTTAAAAATCCCTTTGAGAGAGCAAAGTTAGTTCTAGAACATGCTGATAAGATGGGTTGCAAGAGATACTTAACTGCAAGAGACATTGTGGAAGGATCTCCAAATCTTAATCTTGCCTTTGTTGCACATATTTTCCAGCATAGGTGAGTGAGAATAAAAATCCTCTTCATAAACCTTATATTGTTATTCATTTCAAGTGTTTCATTTTTGGGTTGTTGGTGGATAAAGCCAGAAGAAATAGAACTTAATCCCTGGCTTTCATTAACTATTTGTTTTTATAAGTGGTTATTTGTTAATGTGTATAAATGTAATGAGTTTATGGATTTCCAACATTTTATTTTCTAGAAAAGATCACTTTCTAAAGATTCCACAGCTCATATGCTTGTCAATAGGATTACTAATTGTTTGTCATTGTAGTCATCTTTATTCATCCGTTTCTCTTATTTTATCCACTTTTGACTATGAATTGATTACCTATGTCTGCTATGCTTTCTACACCTTATAAGTTTCAATAGTATAAACAATTTTTTGTTTTGGTTTCTGAGAAATATGTTAGCTAACACAATTTCCTCTTCTAGGAATGGACTTTCAGCTCAGACAAAACAACAAATGTCTCTCCTTGAAACATTTCCAGATGATACTCAAGACTCTAGAGAAGAAAGAGCATTTCGCCTTTGGATGAATAGCCTTGGAAATTCAACATATATCAACAATGTCTTTGAGGATCTCCGAAACGGGTAGAATATCTTTTGCATTTTTACAAGTTCTCTTGTTTATGTTATATATATACTTGAACTGGTTCTGTTAAAAATTCTTCTATAGAATTGAAACTACTAGTAAAATACATCTGATGAAATCATTTTTACTTTATTATAATTTTTAATCACTCAACAGTTTATATATTAGTTAGTTAGTGTAATTCCTTTTTTGTTGAAATTATCCCGGCATGAAGAAAATAGTCTCATGCTTCTTGTTTTCAATTTATGAAACATAGATATTTCAAAAATGAAAAATGATAGGAGTCATACCCATGTTGGATATGGATATTCCTCATATGTTTCCTTCACCATATATCTCCAAAAAGTATTCAATCTTTTTTATTTAATTTCTAACTTTTTTCTAAGATATTTCTCATATACTTGAATACATCTGGATACATATCCAAAAGTATCCAATTTTTTTCATTTGATTTTTAATTTTTTCTAAGATATGTTCTTACTCATCATGTAAGAAGAATTGAAGTACATGTAATTCTGTTCATTCTTTGAAGAGAAACAAAATGGATAAAAAAATGGTGATGAAAATTGGGTTTTTGTGCATTCCAATCTTCAACTTTTTTCTAAAAAAGATGAAAGGTATAATAGTACAAAACAGGAGATAAGGTAGTGAGACATAAGTGAAGCATGATCTGGTTGATAATGGTTGAACTTATTGGCTATTATTATATAAAATCCATACTTGTTTTTAGTTCTATCATTTGTACAATTAGCCAAAAATGATTATGGTGTAGGGAGAAGCTATCCTTTTTTTTTTGTTATGATCACAAATATCTTTATGCAAATTGTGATCTTCATAGTTATGAATTAATGAGAAATGATCAACATCTCTTTTTTTATTCTTATGATGCATATTTTCTACTATTTTGCAAACATATATCCTGAATTTTGAAGAAATTCTCTTATCTGAGTCATGTGTAGTACTAAGAATTTGAGCTTCATTTGAATATAGTTTGTCTTTTTTTCAATTTTTCTTTTGAACTTTGATCATGCACTGAGTTGGAATGATGTTGTTTCTTTGCAGATGGGTTCTCCTTGAGACTCTTGACAAGGTGTCACCAGGGATTGTCCATTGGAAAATTGCCAACAAGCCTCCAATTAAGATGCCATTTAGAAAAGTGGAGAACTGCAACCAAGTTGTGAAAATAGGGAAACAGCTTAAATTTTCACTGGTAAATGTTGCTGGAAACGACATTGTGCAGGGAAATAAAAAGTTAATACTAGGTAGGTTGATTTCCAAATTATGTGTTTGTTTCTTACATTTGTAGTAGAACACTTAATCAATTAAGCATACTCCATTCAACTCAATGTTCACACATAGGTTCTAAATCAAACTCTACTTGATGTTGTTTTTAGCTTATTTGTGGCAATTGATGCGATACAACATTCTACAACTTCTCAAGAACTTGAGATTTCACTCTCGTGGGAAGGAGATAACTGATGCTGATATTTTAGAATGGGCCAACAGCAAGGTTAGCAGCTCCGGAAGTCAAAGCCGCATGGACAGTTTTAAGGTATTCAAATATTAGACCTTTGGTTCTTCCATTTGAACTACATTTTGTCAAGAAATTTTGGATCCTTGTATGAATGGGTTAACATTTTCATTACAATGGTATCATAGCCTTGCAATGAATCTCGTTGAGACTCTTTCAAATTAACTAATTATTAAAATTTCAAATTTCAGGATAAAAGTTTATCAGATGGAATATTTTTCCTTGAGCTTCTAAGTTCAGTGCAGCACAGAGCAGTAAATTGGGGTCTTGTAACAAAAGGAGTAACCGGTATGTTATGTTTTCTCTATACTCTTTCAATATTGACCTCATTCTTCTTTTATAGCCATCATAATAGCCTCTTCTGCTTTCTTTGAATGCTTTTCTATTGACATCATATCATGTAAAATTGGTAATATGAGTTTTGATGAGAGCTGTTGTCTGTGTTTATAAAAGTAATACCTTTACCATAAAATTTTGGATCTGATAAATGTGAAAGTTCTTAAAATTTTGGTCAAGCATAACTTATGATAAAGGGTTAAAAAGCTTGAATTATTCATTGTGATTGAGTATCATGCATCCATTTTTGAAAACTTTGATAGGCAGATATAATAGTATCCTTTGGTTTTGTGCAATATATTTTATGTTCTGGACTTGATCTATGTTGAACAAGGAATTTCCTTATGCTGAAGCTTTCTCATGTCTGCCAAATGGAATGAACACCAAGTGTCTTCACTTTCAATTACAATGTTGTTGGTTGGGAACATTTATGCCATTTCAAAGTCCTTGTCTTTTATCTTGCTTTACATTCCTATAACTTTTGTATTACATGGTTCATGCAGACCAGGAGAAAAAGATGAATGCCACCTACATTATCAGTATTGCAAGAAAGCTTGGATGTTCTATATTCCTGCTTCCTGAAGACATCACTGAGGTAGTTTTAAATCAATCCTTTTACCAGTGCACATTTACAGAATTTCTGTAAAAATTAACAAAGAACATTTCTAACTAGTTTTGGCTTTTTTATTTTAGTCTAATTTTAATGCAGTATATGTGTAAAGGATTTTGTACAGTGTCAATAAAACTAGAGTGAAAGTAAATAATATAGCAGATTCTTACATATAAGGATAATGATGCTTTGACAACATTTTTTTGACAACATTTTAACACCATTTACGTGTCATTCTGTTGTTGATCCAAAATTACTCTACAATCAATAATAATAATCATAAACATTAATATGGACCAATTACAGAATGACGCGTAAATGATGTTAAAATATTGTCAAAAAAATGTTGTCAAAGTATCATTATCCTACATATAAATACCATCCAACACAACTATGTAAGATAAATTTGTTGACATTCAGAATAACATTCTGAAGACAATCTAATTTCTTTTACATTGTAGTGCATAAAAAGTTAATCTCAGACATTTTATAGCAGATAAGTTTGAATGTATGTAAAGCTCTTTTGTTCTGTAATCCAATCACAGATTCTCACTCATGATAATACTGTTGAGTAATACTCATATGGTGCTTTCATTATTGGATGACAGCATAAGAAAAACTCTTTCATCATGAATATATTATAATAAAATATTTGCATTGGTTTATGAGAATGTTGGAACATGATTTCAGGTGAATCAGAAAATGATTCTGACACTAACAGCTAGTATAATGTCTTGGTGCTTAAAGCATCCTCATGATGAAAGAACAGTGGGAACTTCAGATAATGAGAGTGGGAGCCAATTGGAGACCACATCAAATTCAACACTGGATGATTCTGCATCTGATTCATCAGTAGATGAAAATGGGAACATGTAAATGTGTATATATAATATATACACACACATATGTCTTGAGTGAACTGGTTTTATATATATAATATATATATATATAATATATATTTGAACCACTCATTTTAGTTGATCAGAAGATCAATGTATGACACTAGGTAATTTAATGGTTTCAAAAAGCAAATTTTATTCAATCAACTTTGTAAAATAGTGTTTTCTTTTTTTCAAGTTTGGGACGTCAGTTTTTCTGGTCCCACTTAGGAAAGGAAAAAAATAGGTAATTCCTCCTAAATCTCTGAAGAAAATTCCGATCTTACATTTTTCAGATTATGTATTTTAAAAGTTATTTTTAATTTTTGGATTACACTACGAAGTTAAAATTGAAAGTTGTTTTTAATTTTTGCATTACACGGTTACGAAGTTAAAATGACTATGGACTGTGTAATGTGGAAGTTAAAAATTAACAAGTTAAAGAGAATTAAAAAAAAATAATAGCTTTCGGATTACATAGTTGTGAAGTCATTTTTGGCTCCCTAATTATCTAATTCGGAAGTTTTTTTTAAGGAAAAGAATGGCTTTTGGAAGTCATTAGTTTTTGGATTGCATAATTTAGAAGTTGTTTTTTATTTTCAAAAATGACTTTTGGATTGTACAATTAAAAAAAAAAAAATCTTACATGGGAGTGTAGAGGAAAACTTATGTAGGTGCAGGAAGGAAGAATCTACTGAAAGAAAAAGGTACTGGCCCTTTCTATTCACCGGAAATTAATTAATACACTTTTTTGAATTATGCACGTTTATAAGTAATTTGAAAAAGTTCCTAGACTAAAAATGAAGTATAGCATTAGAAATATGATTGGAATAAGACTCTTTCTTCCTCCAACCCTCTTAATTTCAATTTGCATGTTCAGTTATGCAAAATGAAAAAGAGAGCAAAAAACTGATTTGGCAAGTTGGAAGTCAGTCAATGTCAACTTTTGCTTTCGCATAAATTTGTTTTGTCCTGTAACGTTGAGATAGCTTAAAGATCAAGGACTACTATTAAGGCATACAAAGACACTGAAAAAACAGTATGTTTCTGAGAAAATATGTGTTATAACAGAGATTATTAACTTAAACTAATTCAAATTAGATAAAAATATTGCTCATAAATTCATCGTACCGTACTACATAAAATACTCGTGAAACATTAACTTGTTAATGTTGTCTATAATTTTTACCTTCTTTTGTGATTCTTGAAATTATTTAAAATTTTCCCTTGTTCTCCAAATATTGCAACTTAATATAGTCTCTTCTCTCTTAGTTAAGCTGCCTTAGTTAAGCTGCAGCGTAAGACACGAACCACATATATTCATATAACAGTAACAGTAACTATTGGAATAGTTAAATCAGAATAAAAACACAACATTAGACAGTATCTATACATCGTTGTCTTTGACGGCCAAATCATCAATTACCAAGTAAATTGAGAAAAAAAATAACGTAGAGAACACTTGAAAAATAAGGATTATTTTTCTGAAATATCGGTACAAACACAATTATCTGCCTCTGTGAGAGTGTCAACAACACCTATACCTGAAAATCACGCTACCTTGTGCATAATTGCTATCTTACATACTGCAAGTTAAAGCCATTCATAAACCATTTTGTTCATTTTTAACACCAAGAATCCATTGTGCAAGATGTGCCAGGTATGGTTCTGCCTGGGAGTTATTGCTCAAGATAGATCCAAGACTCTGAAGCTCGGTGTTAAACTCTTTCTCAAATTTCCTGCAATTATGTATTATGGTCAGAACGTTAAAATGACATGAAATTATCAGTATAAAATAAAATAAGTAGCACGTTTGCCAAATCTATTGCTTTCGAGGCTTACAGAACAGAATCAGTGACTGCCACGTTTTTGGTGGTTGACTTCAAGACCTGACCTGACTTCCTTTTGGCTTTATTCAAGCCAACTGAATCAATAGGTTCCTCTGAGTCACCTAAATCAATAGAAGATGATATAAGCCACTGCGTTGCTGCTGAATATTGCAGGCACATGGATTTAAGCCTTTCCACCTTCTGCAATTGAGAAACATCAATCGTGAATTGAGAAACATCAATCGTGAGTAGTCATGAACCATTCCGATAAACAAATAAAACACGCAACAAAATGTATTTCCTACTAAATTTATGAATAGTCATACTTCATATAAATAGTAAACTTGTTATTATATTGCATAGTGTCTATTATAAACGTATCACCCGATATATAGCAAATGAAAAGTTTCATGTTAATTCACACCCACCATTTGCATCTACTTTCCCAGACATGCCTCTTGCAGTAGATGGAGCTCTAAATATAGCTTGCATTTTTGTATATAACATCAAAAAGGATGGGTTAGAAATTGTAGCTTTTCGGTAAACAATTGTTCTTAATAAAAATTAAAACTATCATTGCTTTTATATCTAGGTTTTTGTGCCACTTGTGTTTAATTCAAGAAATAGAAGATTAATGTTTCATAACCTGATCCAACAATGAGCTGAAAAGCTTTCGTCTCGTGTATGAAGTTTTTATCTTCATAACATATTTAAGGCTTCCGCCAATCAAAATATATTTCGGTCAGGCTGTTGGTTTTGCATGTTAGGTAAAATGAATTTGGTTGACTATGCTTTTGGTTATACATGCTAATTGAACTGAATTTTAGTTGATCTAGGTCCTCTTTTCATGTTGGCCATAGAAATATGAAAGTGGTTATACTATTTATATAAGCATGTAGTTTTCTATTATGAAGCTTTTAGCTAAGATATTTCTTCCAAGGGAAAAGAGATAATTACATTGTAGTACAAAAAAACAATAATTGCATAACTATTAGAGTAAAAACAGAAACTCATAAAATCAGTAAAACAAAAACAAACAGAAACTAACCTTCAGCAGCTCAGGTAAAAGAAGTAAGCATTCTCTCAAACATTTATCAAGGAAAAAATCGTGGTGCTGAATAACCTGTTTCAGACAGAAAATGTCAAGAATTAAACATCTACCAACCTACCCAGCTTAAAAACACACAAAAAAGACAGACGTGCACATATTATGCACATAGCAAGTAATTTCTAACTGTGTAGTAATAACTTTGTCTCAGATAGGAACATTGGAAGAACTACATCACAAAATTTGCCATTGTAGTAGGAGATCTCAAGGCCTAATAAACACCACACCAAAATACCATAATTCCATCATGGATCTTAAGTCCCCGTAAGCCCATTTGACTAGTCCTGGATAAACATAGCAATGCTCACTCGTTTACAGCTAAGTGATATGGTGAAGCTCTATGATCAATTGATAAAGGCCTAGAGAACCACACCACAGAAGCTAGCCATTACAATTGAAGAGCCCAATGCCTTGTAAACCCTACAACAAAATCCATACTTCTAATATGGAACTTCATACGTCAATTTGATCATAACTATTTCTGTACATGGGCAAGAGTACCCCTTGTATACAAAAGAATTATGCACATAACGAGGTACGAATCGGTTTTTAAAATGTAAGACCACAAAAACTTACCTCATCTATGCTATTTGCTGTCTGAAGTCTGTTATACATCACATGCCAGTTTGGTTCAATAACCTAAAACATAAGGTAAATAGTCATAAATCAAGAACCCACCTAAATGCTAAGCTAATCAGTTTAGCTACCAAATTTATAAAAAGGAAAGGCTAAACACCTATACCCAATCCTATATATGTCAAAAACAAATATTAAAATTAATCTTTTGCAATTTAACATCATCATAAAAATATAATTTGAACATAAAAATATAGATTAAAAATTTTCAATTTAAAGCACACATACTTATATTAAATAATAGAAAAAGGGAAGTTTCTGTCAAGTTGAAAGATCTTCAAAGTTTAATGTATAAGTCAGAAAAATAAAACCTGCCTCAAATGTCAGATAGTGTAGAAGGCTATTAATAAATTTAAGCATACTACGGCAAAGAAGAGATGATCTGGAAATAGCAGTTCCTCGCGTATTGAGAGCACGAACTCCCTACAATATGCAATCAAAATGCTGTGAGTAGAAATGAACACGACAAACAAAATAAAATAAAGGCACTACAGACATACTTGATGTATTTGCCATGCTCCACACAACTGACGGTCAACATGTTTACAGTGGAAAAGGAATCGAAAAATTAATTGGTACTTTGCGAGGGCTTTACGTGATAATACTATAGACAGTGGCCAGTGCACCTGAAACCAGAACCAAAGGTAGGAACATTAATGATGCAAATGGGAGGATGACTCTCAGAAGCATATAAAGAAGAAAAGACCTTGTAACTTAGTGAAAATGTTTCAAGTCCAGTGATGCTAACGGTTTCCTCCAAATCATTATCAGTAGAACTTCTCTGACTAACTTCAAGATCATTAAATGTTCCCAACCTTCTGAGCAAAGAAGATCTTTCCTGAAAGTGAAATGCTTGCATGTGAAAATCTGAAATTTACAGCTTAAAAGTGTTTCTTATAAACTGAATTAGTTACTTGCCACAACACATGTTAAGCCTTCGTGAAAAGGATCTGCTGCAGCTGCTGTAGTACGCAATGCAAGGTCTAATAGTGACTAAACGGGAGAGAGGAAAAACATATAAGAAAAATGGAAAAACATAAAATTAGAATCTAGATCCCTTTCAAAATTAAAATAGGCAAGTGCCAACTTGAATTTACAAGGAGAATAATAATGGTATGGGAAATCGAAGGATATTTCATTACTATACCTGCAGCTTCTCAACTGAGACTTCATCAGGCTTTTTTGCTAGTTCATCCCTTGCAATATCCATAAAATGTACTAAGAAATCACCCTGTATTGTAAAACTATGAGTATGATCCAAAACAAAGGGTATTTCTGAAGTCTATGTTATCATTCCGAATTGATTTCTTTAACTCTTTGAGAGGCATCTATGCAATCACAACTAAACCCCTGAATTAGTCTTTTGGATTAGTAACTTTCGTCCCCGACTTTTAAAGATGCTTAGGTAGTCTATGACTTCATAGTCGTTCATAAGGGACTAAAGTGATCAACAAATAAAATCTTACGAGACCAATTTAAGGGGTTTACTCATACAATATATTGCCTATGTAAATAAGTCAAATCAACTGAACATTTTCTTCCAATGAATAAATCATCAAACACCCAAAACTCTGAAAGTTCAAAACAAAGCCTTATTTTGCAAAAGCTTTTGTTTCAGAATTCAAGAGACATAGAATACACATGACATGGGGAAGTTTGATTTCAGAAAAAAAAAAATGCTCCATGTTTTCATTTTGATTTCCAAAAAATATTACGTCACGACAAATAAATGGATAATTTAACATTAATATAAAGTTAGTCATGTTGTAATAACTTCTTAATTAAGAATTTGGCCTGTCATGTGCTCATACAAGACATGGTTTAATGATCAGTTGCATTGCAACCATAGTAAATTTTGGTCCAGCAAAATTTACAAAATAGACAAGTCTCGTAATGTTTTCCATTGAAATATTTCCTTCCTTTCAATTGGATTGCTACTGACATAAAACCCCTATTTATAGATCACAATCCCTAGAGAAACTATTATGAAAATAATCACAAGGTCATCTTCTAATTTATATAAAGCCCAATGGATATGATAGTCAACCCGAACATGCTTGATTCTTGAATACCCAGCTTAGTTCGTTACTAATTTCCTAAATCCTCCCTTTTCCATCTAATAACACTCTCCCTTTTTTTTCAACCCAACAAAAATTATCGAATAATAATGACATTATCCACATCAAAAGTTTAAATCCGTCTAATTGCTGAATTTTATGACTAACCTCATGAGTCATGACCATAAAGCAAGGATGCAAAATTCTACTGCAATTCAAAAATATTCAAGTAGTATTTGTTTAGAAAACTCAAGTACAAGCATTGCACAGATGTTATATCTACCTTTAGAACTGTGTTTATCATTCTTTTCCATTCAAACTTGTTAAGAAGTGGATTTAAACCTAACTCAACCCAACCGGCTTGTAAGGTGAGGTTTACATCCACATATATACTCTAAATAGACTTTATCTCTAGTCAATGAGAGACTTCCAACACATCTCCCTCATGCCAATGTATATACATCTCGTGCGTGAGACTAGGCTTAATGGATGGCTCGATAGCAGGTGGAATGATATGCACAACAAACATAAATCTCACTAGGATAAACTCTAATTCATGGCTCTGATAGAATATATATATATATATATATATATAT